>NC_136521.1:38269894-38272394 GCF_053919585.1 Euprymna scolopes
ATAATATATATAATATAATTATAATATATAATATATATATAATATATATAATATATAATATATATAATATATAATATATATAATATATATAATATATAATATATATAATATATAATATATATAATATATAATATATATTATATATATAATATATATATATGACATGTATATATAATATATATATGACATGTATATATAATATATATATGACATGTATATATAATATATATATATAACATGTATATATAATATATATATAACATGTATATAATATATATATATAGCATGTATATATAATATATAAAATATATACACATTTTATATATCCAATATATATCATATATTATATATATTTATGTATATATATATTATGTACATATATAATATATACATATTCTATATATAACATGTGTATACGTTTATGTATATATAATACATACATATATTATATATATAATATATACATATTATATATATATAATGTGTATATATTTATGTATATATATAATATATATATAATGTGTGTATATATATATATATATATATATATATATATATATATATATATATATATACCGTTATCCACATTTTCTGTAATACATGAATATCACGCTTGTATTTTAAAAATTTTATGAAAAATCGCAGTTTCTTTTCTTCCCTCTACAACCTTCATCACACAAGTTTGACAAATGTTAAGACATCGTGGCAACGTAGGTTAAACCGCGAAGATTTTTTTAATATGTATATAATTTCACTGATCAGAGTTCTACAGATATTAGGTACGTTTGATAAAATATTGGGATTTAAATTCAATACATTTAAACTTTTTTTGTGTTCTTATCTAGGGTACCTCTTAATGGGAGCTGGATTTGTTCCACATTAAAAACCGGACTGATGTCTAAGTCTGCCTTTGTGGCGAAGGACAGTTAATTAGAATATATATACCCACACACACACGCGCACACACATACACACATATATACATATATATATATTTGGCACATTATGCATATTCTTTTAACATTATGTATATATTATTACAAAATATATATATATATATATATATATATATATATATATATAGCTATTACCAACCTAATATTTGCATATTTTACCAATATTGTGTGTGTGTATATATATATATATATATATATGATAGGCCTTATATATGTTATTGCCATTATATGTACATAATATTCCCAACATTTTTATATACATATATATATTTATTATTATTACTATTATTATTATTATTATATCTACATATTATGGCCAACATTATATATATATAATCAATATTATATATATATATATATAACAATATTATATATATATAACAATATTATATATATATAACAAATATTATATATATATAACAAATATTATATATATATAACCAATATTATATATATAACCAATATTATATATATATATATATATAACCAATATTATGTATATACATACAACCAATAATATATATATATTACCAATATTATATCTATATATATATATATATATATTACCAATATTATATATATATATATATGTATGTATATTTTCAATATTATATATATATATATATATATATATATATATATATATATATATATTAGAACCCCGAATACTGTTGCCCTAGGATACGGTCTTTCGGTTTACGGTGTTGTTTTGGTCGCTGGTTTCGGTATTTGCTCGACCTTACGGTGTTATTTATAATGTTATTTAATTATGTACATGTGTATTATTGCTGTACTGTATTTTGTTACTAATTTTTAATGCCTTTCCCTTAGGTTCTACTGTATATAAAAAAAAAATAGCGAGACTGTCTGAATTACGAGAATATAAGGTAAAAGGAGAGAAAAAGGCGGCTAGAAGAGAGAGAGAGGGAGAACGGGCAATAGAAAATTTAAAATACAGATTTCGCACACGCATCTATTGAAGATTTTCTGGGCAACGCCAGATATCTGTTCTAATATTCTTTTTGTTTGTCTTTTCTAGAAAAGAATTCAAGGACATAACATGTGAAGGATCATTTTAATAGTGTACATATATATATATATATATATATATATATATATATATATATATATATATATAGTCTTTGAAGTTTTTAATCTTGAAAACTATACAAAAAATATTTTTTATCATTCGTTAGAAAACCATCTAGTCATTTAATCACCTGCAATCACTGCATCAACTCGCTCTCGAATTTACTATAATACCAATAATTTATTTTTCAAGGGATCATCAGTTGTTTACCATGAAACACTGTTTCGGGGATTTAAAAACAAAACAGTATATACAGTATATATATAGACACACACACACACACACACACACACACACACACACACACACACACACACACACACACACACAAAATGTGCTGAATATACAACTTCTTCAGTACTCTTGTGACGTGAACGGTTAGAGTTGTATAACACTTTGTTTATTTTTCTGTTATTTTTAGGCACTCTGTCGCACGAGGGGTTAATAATGCGCT
>NC_136521.1:38277394-38327394 GCF_053919585.1 Euprymna scolopes
ATCTTCATCCCAAAATATGCGTCGAACGGATACTATAATACTTTGTTTGCTGTGCTAGGGCTGTGACAACAGCATATTTTTACATTCTTTTGACTCTGTGGTATATATCCGACATAGTTAGACTCGGCTAATCAACCGAGAACCATATCAATCTAGAAAAAACATATAAGATATTAACGGACATATACTTAAGAGTCAAAACAATGAAAAGAATATGCTGTTGTCACAGGACTAGTAATAACAAAGGTCTAGAAAATGTTCAGCCTGACCTAGTAGTTTCCGCGAAAAACTAGTACTTACAGGCAGGAAGTGAGATATGAGTTCTTTTTGCAGCTAAGGCTATTTACCCGACATTATTAATAAATTAATCAGTACAAAATTCCAAAATTATATCATTTATTTTTAAATGGTAAGTTGATTACGGATTTTACTTTTAGTTACTTGTACCTATTTACTATGCCTCCCCACGGGACAGAGTTAGACACCAGGGTCGTTTTTTAGTTACTTGTAACTGGTTGAGCGAACCGTGATCTTGGATTTCCAGTGACTTATAAATCACTAGCAGACTGCCTGACATTGCCCGGTCGTAAAATACGTTTAACTATGATGTTTTTATTAATGCAAATTCATATTTATTATAATATTATGTTGGACCCAATATATAGTAATGATTTAAAAAATTGGACCCAATATATAGTAATGATTTAAAGAATTGGACCCAAATATATAGTAATATATTTTTTTAAAAATTGGACCCAAATATATAGTAATATATTTTTTTTAAAAATTGGACCCAATACATAGTAATAAATTAAAAAGTAAAAAAAAAAAAAATACTCGCACGTCACCACCGAGAATCGAATCCAAAGCGTTTAGCTTACGATTTACTTTTCCCTTTGACGTTAATACCTGAGCTATGAAGACATGTTCACTGAAAACCTAAAACTTAAAACATGAACCAATAACTATTACGTTACGCCCACATATTCGTAATGCCGTCTTTCGACCTTCACAGGGCAAATTTCATTTTCTTTTAATTTTCACACTCTTGTACCGATTTTCTCCGGCTAAAAGCCAAATAAAGAGTTTCGCATGGGTTTGAATACCCTATATATTAAGTTTCATGTCTGTAGACCAAAAACTGACAGGAGTTTCGTAGGCAATTTTTAAACAAAAATATATACGTATACATAAATAACTATATAAAAAGAGGGTTGTGTTACTTTAACCTTTTTTAAGCAAATGTTACGAAAGCATAAATCATATAGAATATCTGCATGAATATAATTACACGTAATCGTTAACTAATGATCATACTCTAAGAAAAGAAAACAAAAAAACAAACAAACAGGGAATTAATTAAAATGAATATTTAAAAGAATATGCAAATTAGATCTTTTGCAGGTACATGCAATTCAGCGATCTGTATGTGATAAAGTTGTATTTTCTTTTTCAAATAAATAGAAAAAAGGCTAGAAAAAAAAGGCTAGCCTTTTTTCTGATATTCTCGGCCTTCGGGCCGGGATCAAAGTGTAGTATCTGTTCCGGCAGATACTGCAAGCTATGACTAGCTATGACTAGCAAAGACCAGATGTGGGGGCAACCCCACATGCCTGACCTTTAACCAGCTCCCATTTCCCACCTCTCGGGAGCTGGTCCCCTTTTTTCCCTTCCCCCTCCCTTCACTCCTCACATTAAAAATTGGCCTTGTGCCTAATTTGCTCGGTGGGGGAGCAAATAAATACCATCTGTTCTGCAGATGCTGCACTTAATATAATTTGTACCAGTCAATGGAGGGGAAACCCTCTATACTGAGACAATTATCATGTTCGGTAACCAGAGTGCCCCCCTTTTGCCTACTTTTAGGGGAGCTGGTTTTTACCCCACATTAAAAACGGCCTTGTGCCTAATTTGCTTTGGTGGGGAAGCAAGAAAAAAGGCTTGCCTTTTTTTTTCTTTCTTGACCTTCGGGCCAAGACTAAAGTGTAGTATCTGTATTACATTTATTGTTATCTATTTTGTTTTTATACTCTAATTAAAATGTTTTAAACAATTGGGTTCTAAGTAGGATGTGTCCGAGTACGAAAGGGTGAATGCGGTATTATGGTGAAATAAGATACTAGCTAAGAGAAAGTTTTGTTTAATTCTGGAGTGACAAGGATGACCAACGACCCCCACTTCCCCCCCCCTTTGGAGTTGGCCTTGTGCTTAAGATTTTGTTCGTTGAATATTTTAGCCTTAATAAAGGGTTTAATATCTCAAAGTGTAGTGGTTGTTTTGATGCTGCTCTTAAGCTAATTTATCTCAGTCAATGGAGGGGAAACACTCTATACTGAGACAATTATTATTTTGGGTCCCAACCAGAGTGCCCCTTTTACTTTATTTTCGGGGAACTGGTTTAACCCCACATTAAAAACGACGTTGTATCACATTTTGCTTTTGTAGGGGAAGCAGATAAATATTAACAGAAAAAAGGGTTTTTAATATGAATATCAATACACACAAACATTTTATGGGACTATAGAATATGTAAAACAAAGAAAAAGTATATATATATATATATATATATATATATATATATTAATAGATATGTATTCGTCTAGTCGTTTAATTGGTAAAAAATATAAACTGGCGGATAAATTAATTTCAAATAATCAAGAGAAAGAAAACAGAATATCAGACAAATGCAACAAAGTTTCTGTTTCTTTTACATGAAGAATGATTATTCGTACTTTTTAGATTTTATGCTATTTCTAATCTTAGGCATTTTAATTCCACGGCGGTATATACCCTCGTTTCATCAACCATGACTGGGTAGAAGTCATAAGTAATTCAAATTCAGGATTGAAACTTACACCTATAGAAGAGTGTAACTTTACAACTGAATTTTACCAACTACCTTATCCACTACGCCACGGGAAAATGCGCATTAAAATATTACCATAACGGACTTATTTATAGTTTATACAACAATTTTGTTAAATGCAATAATTTAATAACCATCGTAATAATTACACTTTCGAAGTTCTTTTTAAAATATTAATTTGATTAATGTCAAAGAAAATTGTTGCAGAATCACCCCGGGATACGATGTCTCTATGATACGTTTTTTTGAGTTAGCGATGTTGAATACAATGTTTTTCCGGACCCTGGTTACGGTATTTTCCCCATCTTACAGTGTTATTTATAATGTTCGTTGATTATATACGTGTATATTATATACTGTGCTGTATTTTGCTATTAATTTATATTGATGTATCCCGGGGTCCCACTGTATTAATAGAAATGAAGGTACAAAAAGTTATACCCCGTTGAATATGCAAGGATACTTTATGCAAAATGTACAGTTGAATATGGTTAAATTTGTGCTCACTTTTGCATTAAACACCAATCCGCATCAATCCGATAGTGTGCGTCATATCAACTGTTCTTCTAAGTAATAAAACTGCATCCATTACACTCTTTAATTTCAATCTTCTTATAGTATTCTTAGTCATAAAATTGACGGTCAGCGAATGTCAATAAAGTTAGTCCACGAGTAGGTTTTCGTCTTGATAAGTTGTGACATATTAGTTTAAAAAAAAAATTCCACACACCCGCATATGTGTTCGAAAGGAGTGTTAGTGCGTTTCAATTGATTGGACTATCAATGGAAGTGCAGTAAAATGTTAAGTAAAACCACGTGATTGAGTTGTTATTGTCATTCCACGTGGATTTGGACATTGATATTTCAAATCTATTTACTTTATTATGATATCGATCTATCGAATAGTTTTTGGTTGATCTTATTGAGTAAAATTAAAAAATTTCATGTTTTTAATTCTGAAACCATAAAGCAATCAGAATCTCTCACACACACACACACATTTTTATGCACGTAAAATAATATTTAATATATATATATATAATTTTTACGTGCATGAAAATATGCTACTATATATGCATATTTCTGGCTTTCAGCCGTCGTCAGAATAGGTTAGGATCGAACTCATAACACCAGTATCTGCATCCTGATACTTAACTAATGTGCCCGAGTCGATTTTTTTATCGCTTATAAACTTACGATTTGTTGTTAGCGTTTATATATAAATATATATATATATATATGTGTGTGTGTGTATGTTTGTCTGTATGTATGTGTGTGTATGTTTGTCTGTATGTATGTGTGTGTATGTTTGTGTGTGTGTATGTTTGTCTGTATGTATGTTTGTATATGTGTGTGTATTATATGTGTGTATGTATGTTTGTATGTGTGTGTGCATATATATATACGTGTATATATATATATATATATATATATATATATATATATATATAGGTTGTATCGCTGTAGTTCCATATCTGCATACGTACAAATATACCTAGATAAATGTACGTAGATGTTATTTTATTTGTTTTTGTTTCTGCGATACGTTTTAAATGGATTCAATTATTTATAAGAAAGTGCATTTTTACCTAAATGCGAGTTGGGAATAATTTTCCCTCTAACCGATTTGGTCAGCCAATCTGATGAGTCGTAGACGACGAAACACGTGTCAATGGATAATTATATTTTAAAAACAATAGATATATGTACGTATATATTAATGACGGGACACTTCCATTTTTCTCGATTCTGATATTCCGATGCATGTTCCGAATCTTTTGAAACCTCTATATAATTAGCTACTGATATTCCTTTTTTACTTTCAAATTACCGTAAAAATACATCTAATACGTGCATATATTTTTGCAAATGTAATATAGTGTGTGTGTGTGTGTGTGTGTGTGTGTGTGTGTGTGTGTGTGTGTGTGTGTGTGTGTGTGTGTAAGTTATGTATAGATGTTAATGGCTTTTAATCACAATGTTTTTCAATTCAGCATTTGTACCGTCAATAGAAAATTAAGTTTTAATGCTAAACAAAAAAACAATTTACATTGTCGTCAATGGAAAATAGACGCATTGTTATCCGATATCCCAAAATGTCCCGATCCCTTCGAATGTCAGTTTATTAACGCGTTTAAACTCTAATAACTCAAATCATATGCTAAAATGTGCATTAATGCTAGGATTGAGTAATGCAGACAAACAATTTTATTTAAATTCGAATTAGCCGTGATATGTACTTAAATGAACACGTCAACCATCCCTCGCCGCTGCTGGCGTCTGTATATTTCCCTTCACATCTATTATTCACGTGCTAAAAGAGTCACTTTTTTTTTTTTACACAGTGATCACCACTTATCAAGGCCCGGAAGCCACTCAGGGATAAGGGTTATTGCAAGTACGTACATTACGTTAGTGTGGAGATTTGATGAAGTGATGACGTCACTTTTTATCATTTGTTATTGGGATATAATTTTATGCATTATGTTCATGTGTTTCTGATTAAATGTGTTCTTTCATTTGAAAAAAAAAAAAAAAGAACAGCCTTAGGGAGAACGTTATAATAAAATTTTATTATTTGGAACCGTTTCTACGGTTTATCAAAAACGAATTGTCTATATAATTTTTTATAAAAATGTTTAACGAGGCTTCTTGTTTTATTTTGTCTATTCTTCCGTTTTCATAATTACTATGAAGTTGGTTGTTTGGTTTGATTATTTTGTTTTCCGGCATATCAACCCTTTTCGGTTTATTTAACGCCGAATCCAGTTATTTTGGAAAACATTGTATGCGTCAAGTTCTGTATATCTTCAAATATTTATTCGTAGAGTTTGGTTTGAGTATTTTGTTTTGCATCATATCAACCCATTTCGGGTTATGTAATGCTGAATCCAGTTTAGTACATCAACCCGTTTGGGTTATTCATGATGCATTTGGTTCTTTTGTAATAGTTTTTTTTTTTTTTTTTTTAATTCTTCAATCTCTTTGTATCTTCAATTTTCAATCGCTAGTTTGTAGCGTTTGTAGTGGATTTTGTTGTTTTTATTATCTGCGTTGCAGTACATGAATGTTTTTTTTTTCAATGGGAGAGAGTAAAGGGTTATAGTATTAATGTTTGGTACATTTTAAGTTAGGAAATTAGCCGGGAGAGGGAGGGAGGGAGAGAATAAATGGGAAAAGGGGAAGGACTGTTGCCTTCGGGTTTTACAGAAATCATAATTTTTGTAAAATAAAATAGTAAAACAAAGAAAACATGAATTATAGGTGAATTTCGTCTCAGGAAGCCAATATCTTCAGACAGCCTGATGTGGTAGCACCAGTACTATGAGGATATACGTATATACACATACATTAGTGATGGAACGATTCCCATATTTTTTCCCGGATTCCGATTATATAATCGTCTAATGTAAACATTATTATTTATTTTTATTTATTTTTTATTTTTTTAATTTTTTAAATTTTTTTTTTGATGTTGGGAGAAGAAGCGGTGGTACAGCAGAGAGTCCTCATCAACTTTTACAAGTAGATATAATTTTCTTTTCACTTCTTCGCAATATATTTCCTTCGTGTATTTTATCTAAGATTTTGATAGACTCGTAAGATTTACATCTAGATGTTTCACTTGTGCAAATTATGTTCTATTCGCCCACCCGTGACATTTTTTTATCTGTGCCATTTTTATCTGGCCTTTTATTTTTTTTTTCTGGTGCCATTTTGACCTAAATCCGTTCTTTTTTTTTTTTTTTTTTAAATTATTTTAATTGCACTAATGGTTTAAAATGATACATGTTAGTATTGGGAAAATTAATCAGAATCGGGAATCAGAAAACTCGATATTGATATCGGAATCGGAATAATGTGTGCGTATTTTCCGATACCAAAAACGATTCTTTTATTTGTCTTTTTTTATTTGATTTTGCTTAAAGCAAAATATATCACTGCCGATAGTAATGATAAAATAATATATTTTTTAAATTTTAAATTAATACTAAAATTAAAATATATCACACCTAACTGTATTTTTTTTTTAACATTTGAGAAAATATCTGCATATTTACCATAATCAAGATTAAATAACTCTATTAAGTATTTCGAGATGTATGAAAAATCAGAATCGATAATTGTATCGTAATCGGGAATTTAGTACGGAATCGGTAAAATTATAAGAATCCTTTTATTACTGATAAATTCTTTCATCACGAGTCCAAGCAATAGAAAACAAACTTTTACAATGAACTAAAAGTCTGTTCTTTCGAAGTCGGAAATTTGTCTAAAATTTTCACGAGAACAATTCCTATACCATAAATTGGTCCGATTTTTCCGATTCCCGTTTAGCGTCTGCAGACTCTTTAGTCAAATCTACGCAAATCCAAACTATACCTTTCTTATTCTCTTTGATATTCCCGCGGGTTCGCGAACTCCAGCGCGCACACACGTGTTTATGCGTGTGTGCGCGCGGAGACAAATATATGAGAAAGATTACTGATTACCGTACAAGCAGTAGGTTTTAGATTTTCAGCTTCACGCAACAACCATGTCTGGTCACATAAGAGTGCTATGATACGGCGAAGCAGCTATACGTAGTATGTTATAACTAGGTCTATGACAACAGCATATTCTTTTCCTTGCTTAGATTCTCGGGTATATATATCCATTGATATCTTATATGTTTTTATGTAGACTGATGTGATTCGGTGATTAATTATGTCTGTGTCGGTTATACAGTCGAGACTAATAACAATGAACAGAATATGCTGTTGTCATATCTCTAGTGATGACTCTGCATTTTTATTCTCGCTGATATTATTGTTTGCGCCTGTCATATCACTATAAAATCAGTATACTTAGTCTACGAGTCTGGAAATGACTAAAAAAAAAGAACAGAAAGTTTAAAATATGAGACCCGTACTTTGTAATTTTCTCTAATTATATCCAGCCCCGGGGAATAAACCACTATTTTAGTAATATTACCAGCGTGAACAATAGTCTCCAGCAACGAAAAAAGCCGTTTGATGCTTATAATACTACATATTTTTGGAAATGTCTCCAGCATCCAAATATAAAGATGAATAAAAAAAGGCGGGTTAAAAAAATAACAAAAAAAAACATGTCATTGTCTCAAAGTTAGGGTATGTATAATTTATGGTAAGTTGGAGAGAAACCTAGCACAGTGTTCAATCATTAAGAAAATCAAAAAGGAAAAAAAAAATTAGAACGTAATATTTATGTGATACAGATGATCTGAGAACAATATCGATACCGTCAGTTTCATTAAAATCCGAACAAATAGGGATCAATATCTCGTCATGTATTTCGGACTATCTTCAGCCTGTCTTTATATTTCCTGTTTATCTCTGTTATATATATATATATATATATATATATATATATATATATATATATATATATATATATATATATATATATATATATAACTACCTTTTTAATCACATAAATTATTATACGAAGATATAATTTTATGCGTAAATTGTTAGTATTTACTTCAATAGTACTCAATACGTATGTAGAACTAGGTAGTAACTTATGAAAATGTATATGACAATTAAGCTACACAGAATATTTCGCGTTTCGTTCCCGTGAGCCTGACGAATTTTCACGAGAGAGAAAAGCGGAATATTCTGCATAGCCTTATTACCATATATATTTTCAAGACTTAGTTTAGATATTAATTATTATTTGTGAGATAATACTAAAAGAATATCCACTGGATATTGCTCAATTCCAAATAGAACTATTTACATTAATATTTTTATTGTGTCGATTGATAGTTTTTACTAACTAGGATCTCATCAGGTAAAATTATGTCTCTTTCTTTTGGTGAGTTATATTGGAAAGTTATTTCAAAAGTTTTTTAATATTTATCTATAGCTTGAATGCCATCAGCTAGAATCGAAACTGAAACATTTAGATATCCAGCGGTGTTTGACCTAAGGACATGTAATTATCCACTGACACGTGTTTCGTCGTCTACGACTCACCAGAGTGGCTGAATATAGCGAGATTGGCTGAATATATAATGAGTCGTAGACGACGAAACACGTGTCAGTGGATAATTATATTTTAAAAATAATACATATGCCGCTCCCCATGTGGGGGTACCAAATTGGTTACAGGGAAAATTTTTCCTAGCTTGCATTTAGGTAAAAATGCGCTTTCGTAAATAATTGAATTCATTCAAAACATATCGCTAAAACCAAAACAAACAACATTATATATATATATATATATATATATATATATATATATATATATATATATATATATATATATATATATATATTTTAAACTTTATACGCTGAACTGCGTGAATTTTTACAAATATATTTGCGCATGCGTAAGAGATACCTTGCAAGAGACCGTTCCGCACACACATACAGATATGGATACTATATATATATATATAGAGAGAGAGAGAGAGGGAGAGAGAGAGGGAAAAAGATAATGTTGAAATAAAATGTTACATCCTTCGATCCATATTGGCTAAAAGGCACTCCTTGTGCCCGTGTGTGCGTACCGCATTTTTCGCAATCGGTTTTTTTTTCTTCCCGCTCAACCTCTCTTTCTTGGTGCCTTCTGCTTCCTCTGTCCGGTTCGCCTTCTCCTACGCTTCCGCTCGTCTCGAATGTGTTCGTGTGTTTGGACGTTGTTTTCTTTCCGCGCGCGGGTGTTTCATTTCTGTGAACGGCAGTGATTCGTCCGTTCATCGTTGACTCTTATCGGTGGGCTGTCGTACGGGACCGGTTTTCTAGCAACCGATGGACGCTTACGTGCACTGAAGCCGCAATTGAAAAGAAAGTAGTAGATCTAATATATATATATATATATATATATATATATATATATATATATATATATATATATATTACTATATATTACTAGTAGGGATACCCAACGCTGCCCAGGTGTTTAGGTGGTGTAGTAAGGACCCCCCCCCACGGGGGGGTCAGAACAACAGTAGCGATGGTGGTCCGATGTGTGTAGTTGGTGTAATAAATATACGGCATAATCACATTGACACACCGGTTCCCGTCAGATGACTAGAGTTAAGCAAAGTTGAACCTTGTCATTACTAAAATGGGTGACCAATTTAGGAATTCCAGGCGCTGTATGTAGGAGGACGTCGACATCTCCCAGCAAAGAAGAGTTGCAAAAACCTAACGGCGCATCTTCCCTGACGAAGATATGCGTGCGACTTGGGACCTCTTGTGAACTTCATACTCCGATGAAACTTCCTCCGAAGGAGGAAGACGGTTACACTCGACTAGGGGAAGTGCTAACACGCACACATATACACATGCACGCACAGACATGCACGGACACACACACACACATAAACTTCTCAAATATATCCCACATTCATATTTATCTCTCACACAAAATTCTATGTATGTGTGTATGTATGTTGTATGTGTGTATGTATGTTGTATGTGTGTATGTGTGTATGTATGTACTTTCCGCTTATTTCGGCGTTTGTTTCGAGTCGTCCTAAACCTCCACTTGCCACTGGTATTCAATAATGTCGACTCAGTAGAGCTGTGGTTGAAGATTACGCAACTCTTGCCACAAAAATCTCGCGCGTAGGCTCTCTTACAGTGGATATCCATAGTCTGTCAAGACTGACGGTAGCCTTTTTATATATACAAATGCAAACATGTATAAGACGTTTTTATTTACATACATAGATATCTAGCATTCATACTTACCTATCATATATACGCGTGTATATGTATACATAATGCTAGACATATATGTATATATTTTCTCTCACATTTATACTTACTTCTTATATATAAATGAATCAAGGTAAACATACCATTTTATTCCGGAAAGCATGTCGAATAACACGGTCATTGTCTTTTGAGGGAAATTCATATTTAGATATTTACGAACCTGCAAAGCAGAATAAAGAATTTTTTTTTAAAATTGCGCAAAAAGTTGTGTTGTTTGTTATTTCAAATTACAATTTAATTAACAGTTTATTTTAAAAGAATCACCCATGCAATTAAGTCGTTTCAACATCAACGGCATTGTATATGGACAGGTCTATCCACCACCCTTCACATAAGGAATATATTGAGGAAATCTACGAGAATCGGCATCAATAAAATCCGCCACCATTACTTCCAATATAAAAGATTTTTGTCTTTCCCATTCCTATTGACAGTGATGAATCTAACATCTGCGATTTTCAGACATATATATATAAGCAATTCATATTTAGATGGGATAAGACATAGAATATTACGACCAGTAATATTTTGTAAATCTTATAATCACAGGTCTCCATACCAGCTGATTGTTGGATAAATCTATTCGGAAGAATATATATATATATATATATATATATATATATATATATATACATACACACAGGGTGACCCAAAAAGAAAACTATATAATAGTAAGAACCAAACTGTAAAGTAGAAGTGTACAAATAGTTTTTATTATTGGACAGAATGAAATGAAACTTTGGCCATAAATAGTTTATTATATTCAAAACACTAGGGACTCTGGCATTTTTTTCTCCGGTCTACAGCATATGTTCTAGATGGCCTCCGTTTAGCTTTTGTTTACACACACACACACATATATATATATATATATATATATATATATATATATATATATTAGTGTTAGGACGATTAATCGGAATCGGGAAAAATCGGAAAATTTGGTGCCTATTTTCCGATGCAAAAAAAAGAATCTTTTAACTGTCTTTTGTTATTTGATTTTGTTTAAAGTAAAATCTTCAGTTGCTGGTAATAATAATTAAATAATAGATATTTATTGATTTTTAACCACCATTGAGTGAAGCTGAAATCGATAGATCCTCCTACACAAGTGTATTTTGAGATTTAGGTAAGTATCTACATATTCAATATGTGTTTTTAGAAAAAAGCGGAGACAGTAACAATCTTATAGTTTAATAATTAGAGATTTATAAAGAATCAGAATCGGGAATTTTGCACGGAATCTGTAATTGTATCGGAATCGGAGAAAATACTGGAATCGTCCCATCACTAATATATATATATATATATATATATATATATATATATATATATATATAGATATAGATATAGATATATATATATATATATATAATTACCATGAAAAATAATTTAAATAATATACTCTCGAGATGTTTTTTTTTTTCATGGTAAACAACTTTCGATCCCCAAATTAATATTAAGACTACTGTAATTTCTCGGAAGCGAACTCGTACAGTGATTGTAAGAAATTGACGTACAAGCAAAGTAGTTTTACAACGAAAGATTTGGGATTTAGTGTCGTTTTAAAGGTTGACATACTTTCAGGATATATATATATATATATATATATATATATATATATATATATAAAAAAAAATATATATATATATATATATATATATATATATATTACTTTCAATTCATCCCAGCTTTGCTCGGACCATATGTACTGTTCATAACATTATATATATATATATATATATATATATATATATATATATATATATATATATATATATATACATCATTTTTTTTTAAGCCAAAGACAATGCGGGGAAAGACCGGAATTATGAAAGCAAAGAAAGAAAAACAAACAAATGTAGACGGGTATGCTTGAGTAGAGGACTGTCTAGCCTTTATTCGTCTATCTTTCCTCACCTTAATGCATAATTATTTATAACCAAGTTGCTGGTATGTCCGGTGTATGTAAAGTCCGTGGGTGGTATGGAACTTTAATTAATTTCCGGTCTTTCCCCGCATTGTCTTTGGCTTAAAAAAAAAATTCTATATATTTCTTTACCAACAATGCTTTAAGCAAACTACTACCTACTCTTATATATATATATATTAAAAAGTTTTACTCATGTCCAGGTAACCTACATATAAAATTTCAAGTGTTTAGACCCATAATTGGCGGAGACGTTTGGTAGAGTCTGAAAAGCTCAACTCTTTCAACTGTGATCTCTTGGCAGCCAAATTTTCGCCCCAAAACTGATTAAAAAGCTTGCAGCATGTTTGAATGCCCTCTGTAAATTTTCAAATGTTTAGACACAGAATTTGCTGAAAAATTTGCTGGAGACTGCTAAGCTCAAAAACAGATTAAAAAATCTTGCTCTATGTCTTAATACAATTAATGTAAAATTTCAAATGTTTAGACCATAAATTAGACCTGGTTAATTTGGCCCTTTTACATTTATTTGTTTTGGGCTCAAATCAAATTGAAAAGTTTGATCCATGTACACGTTACTTACATCTAAAATTTTAAGTGCTTAAGCCCCAAATTGGGGAAGGAATTTGGTAGAGTTTTCAAAGGCCAAATCGTTTAACTTTGACTCCTTGACAGCCAAATTTCTGGCCGAAAACTAATTGAAGATTTTTTGTAAATTCCCAATACCCCTTATGTCAAATCTCAAATCTGTAGACTGAAAATTGACAGAGTAGTTTAATAGGGAAATGTACACACACAGACAGATAAACAAATACACACACAATTTCACTTATATTATATTATATTATATATATATATATATATATATATATATATATATATATATATATATATATATATATATATATATATTAGAAGGCCGCCCGCTGTTTCCTGGTCGTAAAATACGCTGAAATATGTTGTTTCAAATCATGCATATTTCATATTTATTATTGCAGGACCAATACTCCATTGATTATTATATTTTATCCAATATATGCTGTAGTGGTTTTTCAAAGGAAAAAAATTACATAAGTTTCCTAAGCTAAAATCGAAATCAAAACATGTAGTCTAGCTCTCCAGCCTGATTCTTTGAACGGCCAGTAGATGGATATTAAAATTCTAATAATAACCCGACATTAACGCATAAATGTTTATTTGCGCAAGCGAGGAGAAGCACTTTTTTTGTTGACTTTCGTCTGCTAAGTTCCAATTTTATTAATTCTGACTTCTTAGCAGCTATTTTTACCCACTAAAAAACTCAATCGAATTTCTGCCATAGTTTTTATTATTTTGTACATAAAGTTTCAAGTCTTACACAGAAAAGATGATAGCAGATTTGTAGAGATCGTTCCTCGCGCACCCACACACAGACAATGTGACTGAAGCACACACACAGACACACACACACACACACACGTGTGTGTGTGTGTGTGTCTGTGTGTGTAGTTTGGCCGCTCGTACGGTTTTCTTCCTCTGTCCTGTGTGTCCGTGTGTTCGAAGATGGAGTTTATGTCGTTGTGCTTTTATCAAGCAATTGCCCGTACAAAGTCGCGTGTGTGTAGACTTTTTTAAAAAAGAAATCAACCTAAGAAGCTGGTATTCTTTTATGCTCGACGGTTGTTTGTTATTTTGCCCAAGAAGCGTTTCCCAATTTAAACTACACTTTTATCGTGTGTTCGGTTGTGCGACTTGGATAAAGCATGAGTCTCGTCCTGTGAATGAGATCTCGACTAATAAAGAACCGATTGCTGTGTTTGTCTTGTAGTGCTGCTAGTTTTTCTGGATGCGACATGATGCCAGCCGTTCCGAAATTGGTCTGCCTCATGCGATTCGTCGACGAGAGTCTTGTGTTGTTTTATAGACGCTTGTGTCTGTATGT
Organism: Euprymna scolopes; assembly: GCF_053919585.1. Taxonomy (NCBI): domain Eukaryota; kingdom Metazoa; phylum Mollusca; class Cephalopoda; order Sepiida; family Sepiolidae; genus Euprymna; species Euprymna scolopes. Next base: position 38,291,866 of record NC_136521.1, read on the forward strand.
TCGGCCTACATATAAAGAATGTGGCTAAAAAAATGCATGTCATATTCCAAAACACTATTTTTTAAAAATTGTTTTATTTTAACAGCGGACATTAAGAAATACAACACCTTGTTCTAATGAGTAACACGTCTTCTTTGCATCTATAAAATCTATTCTCTTATAAGTTTGTCTTCTGATGTGTGCGCATATATATTAAAAACCCCTCTTTTATTTATTTGAAAAGAAAATACAACTTTGCTATATATGGCCGTGGAATTGCATTTGTCTGCAAAAGATCTAGCTAATTTGCATATTCTTTTAAACATTCATTTTACTTAATTCCCTATTAGTTTTTTTCGTTTTTCTTATGGTATGATCATCTTTAGTCAACTATTACGTCTAATTATATTCATACAGATATTCTACATGATTTATACTTGCATAATATTTGTGTAAAAGTGTATAGTAAACACTAACCTCTTTCTATATATATATTTATGTATGCGTATATATATGGACATATATATGTGTATATATATATATGTACACATATATATGTGTGTATATATAGATATATATGTACATATACGTATGTATGCGTATATATATGTACATATATATGTGTATATATGTGTATATATGTACATATATATATATGTGTGTATATATAGATATATATGTACATATACATATATATGTCATATATGTATATATACATACATATGTGTATACATATATATGTATATATATGTGTGTACATATACATATATATGTATATATATGCATATACATACATATATATGTATATATATGTGTGTGTGTATATATAAATATATATGCATACATATGTATGTATATATATATATATATATATATATATATATTATATATATATATATTGAAAGAACTTTGCCTACCAAACTCTTCTGTCAGTTTTTTTTTATGGACAGTCATGAAACTTGATATATACGGTATTCGAACCCATGCTAAACTTTATATTTGGGTTTTAGCCGGGGGAAATATGTGTAAAAAATAAAAATCAAATTTGCCAGGTGAAAGTCGAACGACAGCATTATGCATATGCATACCCAACGTAATAGCTATTGGTTTATGTTTTTATTTGTAGTCTTGCAGCAAACATATCTTCATAGATAAGATATTAACATCAAAGAAACAAGTATATCGTAAGCTGAATATTATGGTTTCGAGACTCTGTGGTGGCCCTACGAGTCTTTTTTTAAATCTTTTTAGATCATCACTATATATTGGGTCGAATCTAATAATCTATAATATAAATCTCAGTTGTCGTTTTGTGTGTGTGTATGTATGTATGTATGTATGTATGTATGTATGCCAAAAACTTTCGACAGACGTGACGGATCCTGACGAGATCGGTATCGTATTGAAGCTCGACATGTCGGAAGACAAATATCGAAAATTGGGCAAAAAACATTAATTTCTTCGCCCTCAATTGGGCAGTTTTCTATATCCTTACTATACCACCTCCCCACACCCGGGTAACGACACTCCTGCTAATAATAAATACGAAATCTGCATTAATCAAAATATCATATTGAAGCGTATTTTACGACCGGACAATGCCGGGCGGCCTGCTAGTATTTATATGAAATATCATAGCGCTTATCAATATTTATAAACGATGGTAAGTTAAAAAATATATATCTAACACTTTTAACAAACGATTTATAGTTTCTAACTTTGCCCTAGATTTCCCTTTATAAATATTTGTCCCGTCAGGCAAAACTTTGCTAGTAAAAAACAAAAACTGCTAGGGAGACCCATTTAACGTATTTCGTAAAAAAAGGTAGCGAATCACAACATCTGTTTTGCCATTCTCTTGTTCACTGATATATACCAGTTGAGATTCTGATCACTGCCATCACTCCGGCAGTAACATAGTCATGTTGATGGATTTTCATCTCACGGACTGAGGCATTCGTTCCAGATACTTCGATGTTAAACCTTCAATCCTTTCTCTTCCGTCTTTCAGGTACAGTAAAATTATTAATTACTCCTGAAGGTACGTGGACCATGGAATACCGATTGGCCTACGCAGGTAATTTTTCAAAGATCAGAGTCCTCCACTTTGCGGGGGGTGGTGGTTCTGATTTGATTCTCCCCACCTCCTGCGCTTTTGTCAGATCTGCCTGGGAAGTTAATAATAAGAAATAGTAAAGTAACACCCTGCCACCCGAAATGAAATCGGAAAGACATCCATTAATCTATTTCAATCAGACACGTTCATACTTTATTTCCCTTCACTTTTCAATATGGATTAATGCTTTTCGTTTTTGGAAACATTCTCGTTCCATATTAGATTTCTTAAATTTTGAGATAACTAGTGATGAGTGATCGCTAGACACAGGGAAGAGTTGTGATACAGCGAAACCTTCTGTCTCTGGATAACACACACACACATACATACATATATATATATATATATATATATATATATATACACTAGCAGTTCTGCCAGCTTTCATAACTTTATGTGCATATATATATATATATATATATATATATATATATATATATATATATATATATATATATATATATATATATATTTGAAAAGTTTGATTCATATCCAGGGAACTGACATCTAAAATTTTAAGTGTTTAGACAAAAAATTGGCGGAGGAGTTTCATAGAGTCTACAAAGGTCAACTCTTTCAACTTTGACCTCTTGGCAGCCAGAGATCTCGCCCAAAAATTGATTTAAAAGCTTGCTGCATGTCTGAATACTTTTAATGCAAAATTTCAAATATTTAGACCCAGGATTGGCTGACTATTTTGCTAGAGACTGCAAAGGTAAAATTTCTTGAACTTTGACCTCTTGACAGCCAAATTCTCGGGGAAAAACGATTAAAAATCCCGCTCTAATTCTGAATACACTTTACGCAGAAATTTCAAATATTTAGGCTAAAAAATTGGCTGAGTAATTTGGAAGAGCATACACCCGTCTATAATAGATACCGTTGTGAATACCTACGGTAGTTTGTAAAATTAGAAAAAAAGAAACGCAATCGATTTGTGTTGCTTTGGATGTTCTGTGTCTGTGAGTTCGTCTAGATGTAAAAAATGTGACTTCAAATCACACGAACCAAATTCGCATCACGTTTTTCACGGGGTTCCTATTAATGTCTATAAAATAATACCGTTTTATTTATCTATGTGGCACTGTCGTTGGGGCATTAGAATACACCGACTTCCCCCCTCCCCTGCAGAGGGTAAAAGTCCCTCAATGGGGGTCCTGGATATGACCTTAAACTATATCCAGTGGTGAGACCCCAGCTTGTGGGCTTTGGGGAGTGTAGAGCCACCCTTTAATTACCATTGCTCCCATGTCCACTCTGACCCGGAGTGATAGTACCTGTTAGGGTTCCAACTATGGGTTAAATAGAAACCGACTTGAAAACAAATATATTCTATTAAAAAATTTTTCTTCAAAATCTTTGGATTCGGCATTAAATAAAAAAAAAAAGGGTTGATATGCCGTAAAACGAAAACAACCAACCAACATTAAACTACGTAATATTGACTATTTATACTAATAAGGAAAACTAGCAGGATCCGTGTAAATTCCACGGAATGAGAAAGATATTTAATCGACCAATGTTTTGATATTTTTCTGGATACCACAAAAAAAATTAGTGCTTTGGACACAATAGCCAATAACACTCAGCAAATATGTTTTTCATACTATCTCTATTAAAAAAGTGCCTATTGTATTTTAAATATACAACTGACCCAACTGAGATAAATTAATAAGTAGAAATAAATACTCAGGAAACAATATTGTGCTACATGCTTCAATACAAATAAAATCGCATTGTAAGAGAAAATTTTTAATCGACTCCTTCAGTCCAGCACATTTTGGCGGGCAATATTCTTATGTTTCCTACCCTGTTTCTTTCGAATGTTCTCTTTTTTAGGTAAGGTTTACTTGACTTCTTTCTTTATTGAAGCACGGTTGCATCTCGAAATCACGAGTTCCTTTCGCCTGATCATTACAACATGGATCATATATTATTATGATATTCGAAAACGGGGCTATATCAAAGGGGGGGGGGGCAACTTTTAGCTACTTATTCAGGGCCGACAGATTAACTTTTTCGGATCTTGCTTTTTTATAGTAGTTTGGCTTTCAAAAATTGTTTTTGTTCTTTTTGAAAGCCAAACGTACGAACTTACTAAGTAAGGAACAAGCAGACTAATTATATAGACTATCTAATATATTGATGTTGCCATTCTGTGGATGTTCAATGTAAGTGAAGACGCTCTAATATTATTGTTGATTTTTTTGTTACAACTACAAAAGCATTTATCTAAGCTAGCACGAACGCCCGGCAAAGCCCGACCATAAAGTACGCTTAAATATGATATTATAATGCTTACATATTCCGTATATATTATTAAGGAGTTAATGTTATATATATATATATATATATATATATATATATATATATATATATATATATATATATATATATATATATATATATATTACTTGGGTGCATTAGTTTTAATCAAAACAGAAATAAAACCATATGAGTGCGGTGTATGTATAATAAATATATATATATATATATATATATTCAGCCATAACCGAAATCTGAATGAATTCTTGGTAAAGAACCAGGAAATGTTGGTAAAAATATTTATTATAAAAAATATATATAGATAGATAACTTAAGTGACATCAGCTACAATCGAAACCGAAACTCAAATTCATGAAGAATTATTTATGGCAAGATATGGAAGTACATAATTAAACGACCCGGATGTAAGCGTGACACACACACACAAAAAAAAAAAAAAATAACACACAGGCTATCGCATTAATATACTGATTAGACAGTCTAACCTATTAACCAACCACTCGGTTTGGAGGTAAGACAATCCTTAGACGCTTCTCAGAAGACCTGGTTGCAGTAGTACTCTGGAACACTCTAAAATTTTTAGCCTTATCGCTTTATGGTTATTTATCTTTACCTGGAAAATGTCTGATCAATTACGTTTACATGGGAAAAAATCTCGACTCGATTATATTTAGGGGAAAAAAATTGGGGCTGATTATGTTTAATAGACAAATATTTGATTTACACAAGAGCTTATGGAATTTACTGGACTGATTTTGCTGGAATTTTGTATGGACTTTTCTTATAAGACGCAGCGAACTAAGTATTATGTACGTTCGATGCACAGATGAAGATAAGTATAGAATAGGGCTATCTTGACAATTGTATATCTTATTTCAAAATATGGACTACGTGGCTGCTAAAATGTCATGAGGCTTGAGCAATGAAAAATGCGATCTCCGGGAACATGAAACGAAATACGTTTTAATAGCTTTTGCGGCGTCTTACTTAAATTTCGGCTTATTCTTGGCATTTTAATTAAAAAAAAACAATTAAAATACAACATATTTTCGGACGTACTTTTATTTTTAAAATAAATTTAGACAAGAGAGAATAAATGTTACTTGTTACTTTGCCGCCCCACGAGGAAAGAGTTCCCCACCAGGGTCGTTTATTTCAATGCGGAGAAAAGGAACAACATTTTTAAAAAATTGTCTCAGTCGAGAAGGAATTCTCGTCCACTAACCAAGAACAAAATACTGAAGTATGGCATCAAAACAGATACTATGCTTTGATCTTGGCACGAAGACCAAGAAATGTTAGCATACAAAATATATTGACAATTTTTTGTTTTTATTCCTTCACAAGTTTTTTTTTTGTTTTGTTTTTACTTGAAATAAAAATTTAAAGAATGTAATTTTAATATTAATAACTCTCTCTTTCTCTCGTGGTCTCACTTCTTCCTTTTTGGTCTCTCTCTCTCTCTCTCTCTCTCACACACACTCTCTCTCTCTCTCTCTGCTTCTATGTCGCTTCCTTTCGATTTCTCTCTCTTTCCACCTTTGTCTCTCTAATGAGTTAGTGTTCTTTATAGTTCCCGTGTTCTCTCTCTCTCATTCTCTCTCTCTCTCTCTTCTTCGTTCTCTATCTATCTCCTCTGATCGTTTTATTGTCCTCGGTCTCTCTCCCCTTTCCTCGTGTTCTCTCTCCCCTTTCCTCGTGTTCTCTCTCCCCTTTCCTCTCTTCCATTTTCCTCGTTTTCTCTCTTGCCTTTTCCTCGTTTTCTCTCTTGCCTTTTCCTCGTTTTCTCTCTTCCCTTTTCCTCGTGTTCTCTTTCCCCTTTCCTCGTGTTCTCTTTCCCCTTTCCTCGAGTTCTCTTTCCCCTTTCCTCGAGTTCTCTTTCCCCTTTCCTCGAGTTCTCTCTCCCCTTTCCTCGTGTTCTCTCTCCCCTTTCCTCGTGTTCTCTCTCCCCTTTCCTCGTGTTCTCTCTCCCCTTTCCTCGTGTTCTCTCTCCCCTTTCCTCTCTTGCCTTTTCCTCGTTTTCTCTCTTGCCTTTTCCTCGTTTTCTCTCTTGCCTTTTCCTCGTTTTCTCTCTTGCCTTTTCCTCGTTTTCTCTCTTCCCTTTTCCTCGTTTTCTCTCTTCCCTTTTCCTCGTGTTCTCTCTCCCCTTTCCTCGTGTTCTCTCTCCCCTTTCCTCGTGTTCTCTCTCCCCTTTCCTCGTTTTCCCTCCTACCATTTCCTCGTTTTCCCTCCTCCCATTTCCTCGTTTTCCCTCCTCCCATTTCCTCGTTTTCCCTCCTCCCATTTCCCCGTTTTCCCTCCTCCCATTTCCTCGTTTTCCCTCTTCCCATTTCCTCGTTTTTTCCTCGACTTCCCTCGTTTTCTCCTCCCCTTTTCCTAGTTTTCTTTATCCAGTTCCATGTTTTCTCTAACCCTCACCTAGTTTTCTCCCTCATCTTAGCTGGTTTTCTCTCTCCCGTTTCCTCTTTTTCTCTCTCCCCTTTTCCGGTTTCTTTCTCCCCTCACTTTGTTTTCTCCCTCCCCTTTCCTCGTTTTCTCCCTCTCTTTTCCTCGTTTTTTCTCTTCCATTTTCCTCGTTTTTCTCTCCCCTTTCCTCGTTTTCTCCCTCTGTTTTCCTCGTTTTCTCCCTTTTCTTTCCTGTTTTTTTTCACTCTTCCCTTTCCTCGTTTTCTCTCTCCCTTTTCCTCGTCCCCCTCTTTCCTCGTTTTCTCTCACCTCTTTCCTCGTTTTCTCTCTTCCCTTTCCTCGTTTTCTGTCTTCCCTTTCCTCGTTTTCTCTCTTCCCTTTCCTCGTTTTCTCTCTTCCCTTTCCTCGTTTTCTCTCCCCCCTTTCCTGGTTTTCTCTCCCCCCTTTCCTGGTTTTCTCTCCCCTCTTTCCTCGTTTTCTCTCCCCTCTTTCCTCGTTTCTCTCCCCCCTTTTCCTCGCTGTTTTCCCTTCCATTTTCCTCGTTTTCTCTCTTCCATTTTCCTGTTCCCCCCCCTTTTCCTGTTTTTTCCCCTCCCTTTTCCTCGTTTTTTCTCTTCCCTTTGTTAGTTTTTTTCTCTCCACTTTCCTCGTTTTCTCTCTCCCCTTTCCTCGTTTTCTCTCTCCCCTTTCCTCGTTTTCTCTCTCCCTTTTCCCCGTTTTCTCTCTCCCCCTGTCTTCGTTTTCTCTCTCCCCCATTTCTTCGTATTCACTCTCCCTTTTCCTCGTTTTATCTCTCCCCTTTCCTCGTTTTCACTCTCCCCTTTCCTCGTTTTCTCTCTCCCCCTTTCCTCGTTTTCTCTCTCCCTTTTCCTCGTTTTCTCTCTCCCCCTGTCTTCGTTTTCTCTCTCCCCCATTTCTTCGTATTCACTCTCCCTTTTCCTCGTTTTATCTCTCCCCTTTCCTCGTTTTCTCTCTCCCCTTTCCTCGTTTTCTCTCTCCCCTTTCCTCGTTTTCTCTCTCCCTTTTCCCCGTTTTCTCTCTCCCTTTTCCCCGTTTTCTCTCTCCCCTTTCCTCGTTTTCTCTCTCCCCCTTTCTTCGTTTTCTCTCTCCCCTTTCCTCGTTTTCTCTCTCCCCCTTTCCTCGTTTTATCTCTCCCCCTTTCCTCGTTTTCTCTCTCCCCTTTCCCCGTTTTCTCTCTCCCTTTTCCTCGTTTTCTCTATCCCTTTTCCCCGTTTTCTCTCTCCCTTTTCCCCGTTTTCTCTCTCCCTTTTCCCCGTTTTCTCTCTCCCTTTTCCCCGTTTTCTCTCTCCCTTTTCCTCGTTTTCTCTCTCCCCTTTCCTCGTTTTCTCTCTCCCCTTTCCTCGTTTTCTCTCTCCCCTTTCTTCGTTTTCTCTCTCCCCTTTCCCCGTTTTCTCTCTCCCCTTTCCCCGTTTTCTCTCTCCCTTTTCCCCGTTTTCTCTCTCCCTTTTCTCCGTTTTCTCTCTCCCCTTTCCTCGTTTTCTCTCTCCCCTTTCCTCGTTTTCTCTCTCCCCTTTCCTCGTTTTCTCTCTCCCCTTTCCCCGTTTTCTCTCTCCCTTTTCCTCGTTTTCTCTCTCCCCTTTCCTCGTTTTCTCTCTCCCCTTTCCTCGTTTTCTCTCTCCCCTTTCCTCGTTTTCTCTCTCCCCTTTCCTCGTTTTCTCTCTCCCCTTTCCTCGTTTTCTCTCTCCCCTTTCCTCGTTTTCTCTATCCCCTTTCCTCGTTTTCTCTCTCCTTTTTCCTTGTTTTCTCTTTCCCCTTTCCCCGTTTTCTCTCTCCCTTTTCCTCGTTTTCTCTCACCCCTTTCCTCGTTTTCTCTCTCCTTTTTCCTCGTGTTCTCTCTCCCCTTTCCTCGTTTTCTCTCTCCCCCTTTCCTCGTTTTCTCTCTCCCCCTTTCCTCGTTTTCTCTCTCCATTTTCCCCGTTTTCTCTCTCCCCTTTCCTCGTATTCTCTCTCCCCTTTCCTCGTTTTCTCTCTCCCCTTTCTCCGTTTTCTCTCTCCCCTTTCTTCGTTTTCTATCTCCCTTTTCCTCGGTTTCTCTCTCCCCCTTTCCTCGTTTTCTCTCTCCCCTTTCCCCGTTTTCTCTCTCCCTTTTCCTTGTTTTCTCTCTCCCCTTTCCCCGTTTTCTCTCTCCCTTTTCCCCGTTTTCTCTCTCCCTTTTCCCCGTTTTCTCTCTCCCTTTTCCCCGTTTTCTCTCTCCCTTTTTCCCGTTTTCTCTATCCCCTTTCCTCGTTTTCTCTCTCCCCTTTCCTCGTTTTCTCTCTCCCCTTTCTTCGTTTTCTCTCTCCCCTTTCTTCGTTTTCTCTCTCCCCTTTCTTCGTTTTCTCTCTCCCCTTTCCCCGTTTTCTCTCTCCCCTTTCCCCGTTTTCTCTCTCCCTTTTCCCCGTTTTCTCTCTCCCTTTTCCCCGTTTTCTCTCTCCCCTTTCCTCGTTTTCTCTCTCCCCTTTCCTCGTTTTCTCTCTCCCCTTTCCCCGTTTTCTCTCTCCCCTTTCCCCGTTTTCTCTCTCCCTTTTCCCCGTTTTCTCTCTCCCTTTTCCTCGTTTTCTCTCTCCCCTTTCCCCGTTTTTTCTCTCCCTTTTCCTCGTGTTCTCTCTCCCCTTTCCTCGTTTTCTCTCTCCCCCTTTCCTCGTTTTCTCTCTCCCCTTTCCTCGTTTTCTCTCTCCCCTTTCCTCGTTTTCTCTCTCCCCTTTCCTCGTTTTCTCTCTCCCCTTTCCTCGTTTTCTCCCTTCCCCTTTCCTCGTTTTCTCTCTCCCCCTTTCCTCGTTTTCTCTCTCCCCCTTCCTTGTTTCCTCTCTCCCCCTTCTTTGTTTCCTCTCTCCCCCTTCCTTGTTTCCTCTCTCCCCCTTCCTTGTTTCCTCTCTCCCCCTTCCTTGTTTTCTCTCTCCCCCTTCCTTGTTTCCTCTCATTTCTTTTCTCTTTTTCTCTCTTCCCTTTCCTCGTTTTTTGTCTTCGTTCCTCGTTTTCTCACTCCCTTTTCTTAGTTTCTGTTTTTTTTTAATTCAATTTTCACCCCAAACAAGGCACAGTGCCACTTTGAAGCAGGGGGCTACTATCAGGGACTTAATTAGCGGGGTCATTATGAAGGGAGATGAGTAGAAAGATGTTTGTTAACATTACACTTGAACTTCTGCATATCATTGCAGTTGGGAAAGCATAATCCCGGAAGGGAGTTCCAAAGACCCGCAGTTCTGGGGAAGAAACTATTGGAGTAAAAGGCTTTCTTGCACTTAGGGATCTCTACTGTAAAGGGATGAGACTTAGTAGCTTGTCGGGTTTGTCGGGGGTAGTTACGTCGGGGAGGTACAAGTGTTTGCAGTTCGTCAGAACATTCACCATTGAAGTATTTGTAGAACAGGCAGAGGGATGCAACATCTCGTCGATGGGACAGAGGCTGAAGCCTAGATGACAGTTCAGGACCTATCAGGTTGGCGACTCTCTTTTGAACCCTGTCCAGGAGCGAGAGACAAGAAGCAGATGCACCAGCCCAGATGTGACAACAGTACTCCATACATGGGCGAATGGTTGCCTTATAGAGGTATAGGATACTGGCAGGCGTAAGTAGTTTTCTAGCACGGTAGAGGGAGCCAACCTTCCTTGCAGCAGCCTTGGCAATGCTCTCAATGTATCTATTCCAGTTCATATTCCTTGTAAACGTTAGGCCGAGGAGTTTAAAAGAAGTACTTTCAGGTAATGTGTTCTTAGCCATTGCTATTGGTGGTAGAGAAGGTTTCTTGTAGTTATTGAAGGAAACAAGCTTAGTCTTAGCAGCACTGAATGTGACCAAACATTTTTGTCCCCATTCCACTACGGATTGGAGGTCATCCTCTAGCGTTTCATCCATTTCCTTGGATATGTGTTCATTTGTTTTCCCCTCATCTCTGTTATAGAGAGTGGTGTCATCGGCAAATATACCCATCTCCGAAACAATTTTATCAGGGAGGTCGTTTATGAATATCAGGAATAATAGAGGTCCAAGAATAGACCCCTGAGGTACTCCCGCATTTATGTCGTATTGTTTGGATGTACGACCGTCGAGGACAACTTTGCTTTTTCTATTACTTAAGAAGGATTTAATTACATTATGAATTCTTCCAGTGATTCCATATCATCTAATTTTCCTTAGAAGACCATCGTGCCATACCCTGTCAAAAGCCTTAGATATATCGAGGGCCACCGCTCTACCCTCCCCTGTTTTATCCAATGAACGGTATATACGTTCAGAAACTACAGTTAAGATATCTGCTGTTGAACGGGCTTGCCTGAATCCATATTGTTTGTCAGTCAGGAGTTTAGCAGCTGTTAGGTGCTGGGCTAGGGCTTGATTAACTAAGGACTCAAATATTTTGGCGAAAAGCGGGAGGAGGCTAATGGGGCGATAAATTAGTGGGTCAGTTCTTTCACCAGAATTCTTGAAGACTGGTACCACAGAGGCGGTTTTCCCTCCCTTTTCTTCTTATTACCTCTCCCTTTTCCTAGATTTCTCTCTCCCTTTTTCTCATTTTCTCTAACCATCCCTAGTTTTCTCTCTCCCCTTTTCTCGTTTTTTCTCTCCACTTTCCTAGTCTTCCCTCTCCACTTTCCTAGTTTTCCCTCTCCGCTTTCTTGCTTTTCTCTCTACGCTTTCTTCATTGTCTCTCTCCCCTGTCCTCGTGGTCTCTCTCCCCTGTCCTCGTGGTCTCTATCCCCTGTCCTCGTGGTCTCTCTCCCCTGTCCTCGTTGTCTCTCTCCCCTGTCCTCGTTGTCTCTCTCCCCTTTCCTCGTTGTCTCTCTCCCCTTTCCTCGTTGTCTCTCTCCCCTTTCCGAGTTTTCTCTCTCCCCTTTCCTAGTTTTCTCTTTTCCTCGGCTTTTTTTGCTTTGTTGTCTGTCTCTCTTTTTTCTTTTAATGCGTTGACTTGTCTCTCTTTTCTGTATTTTAAAGTCTCTTTTTTCTTTCCATTCGTTGACGGTCTCCATTTCATTTTTTTTCGCTTTCTCTCTCTCTATCTCCCGCTCTCTCTCTCTCTATCTCTCGCTCTTTCTCTATCTCTCGCTCTCTTTCTAAATAATTTTTGGCTCTCTTATCACCTTCTCTCTCACATACTCTGCTTCTCTCTTGACTTAGGCCTATTTCTGCTCTGTGTATATCTCTCTATATATCTATTTATCTATCTATCTATCTATCTCACCCTCTTTCTCTCTCTCTGTATATGTGTGTGTGTATATATATATATATATATATATATATATATATATATATCTTATATATCTTTCTTGCGCCATTTTTTCTTTTATTGTCCTTTTCGATTTATTGAATAATAAATGGCGAAATGTCTAAAAATGTCTTTTTAATGTTATCATTAAAAAAAATCTTAATTGTTTACATAATATTTTTTTCCTTCAAGAATATGTGTTGCTCGACGAATCGAAGTAACAAAATAATAAGGTTTTCTTTATTTTTAAATCTGAAATAATAGTTAAACTTCAATAATACTTCTCTCGATCGCGTATATACATAATAATCGAAAATGATATATTCTAATATTTCACACACATATCCCATATATATATATATATATATATATATATATATATATATATTACATTTTCACCCCAAACAAGGCACATTGTAGGGGGGCGACTCTCAGGGGTAACATCTACTGGGATACTATGTAGGGATTTGAGCAGCAAGATGTATGTTCACGTTACACCTGAACTTCTACACGTCAGTACAGTTGGGGAAGCAAGGACTCAGAATAGAATTCCAAAATCTAGTGGTTCTGGGGAAGAAACTACTGGAGTAGAAATATCTTTTACATCTAGGGATCTCTACTGTGTAGGTGTAAGATTTAGCTGCCTGTCATTTTTGTCGAGGGTGTTTACGTCGTGGGGGCACAAGTGTTTGCAGTTCGTCAGATCATTCTCCATTAAAATACTTGTAGAACAGGCAGAGGGATGCAACATTTCGTCGATGGGACAGAGGCTGAAACTTAAAATTATCATACAATCAACTGATATGGAAACATGTGATTATAAGTTTTACAGGATGTTACTGGCAGTAATATTCTATAAGTACTATCCCAGCTAAATTCAAACATTTCACGTCATAATTTTTTAAATTCATTGAATGCCTAAAATTTGATATATATATATATATATATATATATATATATATATATATATGATTTACCTTTGTTGCAAATTATATTGCAACTAAAGAATGCATACAAAAGGCTTGAAAGTTGTTTTCTGCTGTTTCAAGACGATGTTTATTTTTAGTAATGAAATGAAAATATAATGTTTGAAATGAAAATATAATGTTTGAAAGCACGGGGTATACCCCAGAATAGAATTATTATAAGTATCACAAAAAAAAAAAAAAAACACAAGCAACTGCAAAATCACCCCCCCACAAAAAATGGCTATTGCACTCCCAAACATTACAGGGCTAGATACCAGGTTAAATAGCTAGGTCAGATGTTAAACTAATTCTGCAGGAGTGAATATGTGGTACATCCAAGACAAATATTAAATAAACACATAATTTCAGCATATTATGTGTCGTTAACTAAATATATATGAATGTTATAATTTAATAGTGAATTTGTGTTGAGAAAGTCGTACAAATCGAACTGTTTACAAAAACAAGAAAAAAATCATATATATATATATATATATATATATATATATATATGTATGTATTTCCCCAAAATCTTTTGTCTTGATGGGGAGGAGACTACAACTTGCTGCTATGGTTTAAAATGATCTGAAATAACAACAGGAGGAGAGTTTATTGCAAATATGTGTTATACGTTATGCCTACCCTTTTTGAAAATAGGCTACGATTATAAATATCACCAGTATCAAACCAACCCAATTCACTTTGAAATTTACTTTATGTATAAAAACCAAAGACGGGAGATATAACATATACATCTAATATTTGGAATCAAGTCTCCCCTTGTTGTTATTTCAGATCATTTGAAACCATAGCAGCAAGTTTAGTCTCCCCACCATGAAAGCCAGGGGAAATATCAGATATTTTGTAATTCATATGCAAAACTAAGAAAACAAATATATACTGGTAGTCAAATCGAATAGTGAAACTATATGAAAATTTGCAGGACCTTTAAAGAGTATAATATTATTCTATAGTTGATTTTTTTTACGACAATTGGTAAAAGAGAACCTATATTTTACAACCAATAAAATATGCTCAAATTTGCCTACTTTGTTTATATAGTATCCTGCAGGCCAGCTTCAGTTTTGCTGTTTCGGTTTTCTTTCCTGTGGCTTTGCCAAGCCAATAATATATATATATATATATATATATATAAGTATTTATATCTGTGGAAATTATTGATTCGGTTTTTAGCTTGTAAAATTTACTTCCAAAGAAACACTGACAATGGCAAGTCGACTAAGCATGTTATTTCTACGCATGCGCAAGAGCACATTTATATAATTTACAATGTTCTTTAACAAGGTTTTCTATGTGGATGTACATAGAACAGATTGTAATCGATAGAGCCGAGATATTTTTTCTTGCGTTGATATTGATATAAAAAGCTTACTTTTTCTATTAGTATTTAATTGCTTTACCACGAGAGAAATATGTCTCACGAGATCGTTTTTAATGTGTGGTGGAGGGGGAGACCAGCTCTTCAAAACGGACGTGGGCAAAAATATAAATTGCTTTCGTTTAGAAAGGGTTTCCCCTACATTGAATAAGAAAAAATGGACTTAAGTGCTGAATCAGAACAGATACTATACACTAATTTATATGTTTAATTTAGTAAACAGATGTCAACAAAAAATATATTAGGCAAAAGGCCTTTCACAAACGCACGGAGGAGAGTATCCTTGATTTCTCTAACTTATCCATAGCTAAAGTTCTTAATCACCATATCATATTCACGGCCGGGACCGTCCTACTAAAAATTCACACATCAATTTGCTATATATATAGTAATTTATAAAATATATATGGCAATTAAGCTACACTGAATATTCGGCATTTCATCCACTTAGTTTATATATAAATATACATATGTGTACATAAATATATGCATATATATATATATATATATATATATATATACATACATATATGCACATATATATACATACATATGTGTGATCGTTTATGTATATTCATGTATATTTAATTTATTTATTTGTTTATTTTCTATTGTTTTTGTTAGTTTTAAAACTATTTTGTATCGCTATCCTAGAGTAAATTTTATTTTCTGAACAAACTAACAAAAACAATAGAAAATAAACAAATAAATAAATTAAATATGAATATACATAAACGATCACACATATATGTATGTATATATATATATATATGTGCATATATGTATGTACACATATGCATATTTATATATAAACTAACAAAAAATGTCTGCCTTAAACCACTAACCTAGTGTTAAAACAGATCCTTTGTTCGATAAAATGCATGCCCATTGGCTGATAGGAAAGGGCGCGGTGGATACTAGAAAGCTGATTGGCTAACTAAATCCTCAACAGAAGAGGACCATATAAAAAGGATAAATAATCACAGAATTCGCGCATAAGCCTGAAGAATCCTTGAGTGGATGAAACGTCGAATATTCAGTGTAGTTTAATCGCCATATATATTTTATAAATTACTAACTAGCTCTACCTACGTATTGAGCACTTTTGAAGAAAATACTTTAAGTTTACTCATGAATCTATACTTTCGTATATTAATTTTATGTGAGTAAATGAAGTAGTTATATATATATATATATATTTATATATATATATATATATATATATATATATTACACTGTAATTCGGATCTAAGGCTGAAGGCTAGGCCCTACTTTTTCTATTTGAAAATTATTAAAACGGTATTCTGCATACAGCCACTAATGGATATGCGAGCGACTACATAAAGTTTTACATATTCCTTTGAAAAACGAGCATTAATTGATTTTTTGGGGTTTCGTTTAAGATACTTTGTTTTATTTTGCTATTGCCTTGAAGTCTATTTATTCATAGTCTCTACATTGTGCATAATTGAGTAGAATTTTAGATTAACATGTCCTATCACACCAATATATATATATATAGTGTGTGTATTGTTGGTTTCCTAGATGTAAATCCATTGAAACTCGTGTAATTGTTTTCATAATGATTGTCACAATGATGTGAAAGTCACCAAAATTGAAAGATATACAGCCGTAAAATCTACCTAAGATATGGGAAATTGTAAATCAAGGCAAAAACAACCGCCAAACTAAAAAAAAAACATCACCTAACACCTCCCTACTAATGAAAGCTTAAACACGGGGAAACAGCATTTGCCCTTCTCAACACAACTCCCAAAAAAACCCACTACTCACATTCATGAAGTATATACCCCAACTTTCTCCGGAATGTAGATCGCGCCCAAATAACTTACAAAAACCAATGTAATCTTGACACTCGTTTTAATTTCGATTCTTTTTTTGTCTGATGAAGTGTTGTCGCTGAAATGTGATTCAACTGAAATATATATATATACAGGGTGTCCACAAAGTCTGGCTACATTATGTAGCCAAACTTTGTGGAAGCATCCTGTAGATTATGTAGCCAGACTTTGTGGGTATATATATATATATATATATATATATATATATATATATATATATATATATATATATATATATATATATATATATAATATGTGTGTGTGTGTGACCATGTCGATTTGAGTACGGAAAATCTTTATCAAAGTTCTTTGTATATTTGATCTACAGAATTGAAAATTGATATATAGGGTATTTAGACCTGTCGCACAAGTTCGATATGGTTTTTACCGGCAAAAATTTCTACCGAAAGGTTAAAATTAGAAAACAAACAAATGCCCTTGGCAGGGTTACTCTCCTAAAACATTACTCTTGGTATTTAATCTGCTCATGTGGCAAATAGCTTAAAATTGTTTAATGTTTAACCCTTCTTAGCTGAAGATAACTAATAACTTAGTCTATCGCGCAAAACAGTGGACGGTACGTAAGTAATATTTTTATAAACATTGAAAATCATTGCTCTATATCGGATACTAATCAGTAAGGATTTGGCTCTATGATGAGAAGAAATCTGCATGAATTAAAATATAATATTTATGCGTATTTTACGCCCGGGCAACGCCGGGCTGCCTGCTAGTCTTGCATAAAAGTCTCTTTGTGTGTGTGACTTTTATTTCTCATGATTTTCAAAACGGCTGAATCGATCTTTTTCAAATTTTGCACAAAGCTATTTTCTATGTTTGTTAGTTTTCTTAGACATAATTTGTAAAGAAAGTCATCCAGAAGGTATCGAAAATCGAGAAAAAAAAATACGATCTTGAAAATGGCTTTTCTCTTATAGAAAACACGAACAATTTTTACAGGGAAAATATTTTATGTTACACCGGTAACGGAGATAATAATCATTTCTTTTTTAAAAAAGAAAGAAAAAACAGATTTATTATAATCTAAAGATGTAGCTCAGTTGTAGGGCATTCGACTACAGATCGAATAATCACTTGTTAACGAACAGAGTGTACCTCACTATTTTATTTTATCTTATTAATTAGTCTAGATTACGATAAAAGAAGAGATAACATTTAAAATCGCCGCAATTAATTTCGTCGTTTGCATATTTTAAAACTAAACATTAATCAGAAGTGACGTTTCCAGGGCGTTCAACGTCAACCAAAAATATCAGCTGACGTAATATTGTAAACAAACACAGACGGAATTTGATGAACGACGTTAACATTATTATGTTTTTTTTTTTTTTTTTAATTTTATTTTTTGCTAAGTGTACACCGAGCAAATTATTCCTCCTAAAATATAATAATCAGTAGAGGATTGATTCGATAATTATCCATACGCAATCTGCCAAAATTAAAATATCATGTTTACGCGTATTATACGGCTGGGCACCGCCGGGCTGCCAGCTAGTATATATATATATATATATATATATATATATATATATATATATATATATATATAATTGATTGCAGAAAGCCTCGTCCCAGTATTTGACACTTTGTATAAGAATACTGGAATTATTTTCTTTTTCTTATCCTTCACCTCTCTCTCTCTCTCTCTCTCTCTCTCTCTCTCTCTCTCTCTCTCTCTCTCTCTCTCTCTCTCTCAAGTCTGGGGTGATGGATGGAAACGAGTCACTTGTTTCTATTACATAATTTTCTATTTATTCGTTTTATTAAATTCAATTACTTTTTTTACTCATATTTTATTCGATGGCGTTTGTCTTTTACTAAGACATTATGAATATATGGGGTATGGAAAGAAACCGATAAGGATGGCTTGCAAGACTAGGGTGATGTACTTAAACGATGCAATACAAAACTTGTGTTTGCATATAGAAATGCATTTGTGTATGAATACACTTACGTATGTACGAACCATTCATCTATGTATATATGTGATATCAAATCGTTCAGCTCTAATTTTCGTCGAATTCGTGAGCATTTCACTG
The DNA here is from genome assembly GCF_053919585.1 of Euprymna scolopes. NCBI lineage: Eukaryota > Metazoa > Mollusca > Cephalopoda > Sepiida > Sepiolidae > Euprymna > Euprymna scolopes. The sequence goes on from NC_136521.1 coordinate 38,310,146, forward strand.
TAAGTTTCTGAAAAAAAAAATTTTTTTGGATGATAAATTTTTCGTATTATTTAGAAATCTTATATATATTAGTGATGGGACGATACCAGTATTTTCCCGATTTCGATACAATTACCGATTCTGAGCTAAATTTCCGATTCTTTATAAATCTTTAATTATTTAACGATGAGATTGTTATTTTCCCCTGATTTTCGTCAAAGCACAAATGTTAAATATGCCAATATTTTCATAAACGCCAAAAAACTCTTGTGGATGATGATCTATCGATTTTAGATTCACTGGTAATTTAAAATCAATAAATATTTATTATTTCATCATTATTACTAGCAATGCAAGATTTTACTTTAAACAAAATCAAATAAAAAAGACAATTTAAAGAATTGTTTTGTCATCAAAAAATAAGCACCAAGTTTTCTGATACCGATTTCAATACCAACAAATCTTCCAATTTTTCCGATTAATGTTCTTAACGCGACTATATATATATATATATAAGTGTGTGTGTACATATATATATGTACATATATATATGTACACATATATATATGTACATATATATATATATATGTACACATATATATATATGTACACATATATATATGTACACATATATATATGTACACATATATATATGTACACATATATATATATATGTACACATATATATATATATGTACACGTATATATATGTACACATATATATATATGTACACATATATATATATGTACACATATATATATATGTACACATATATATGTACACATATATATATATGTACACATATATATATATGTACACATATATATATGTACACATATATATATATGTACACATATATATATATGTACACATACATATATGTACACATATATATGTATATATATATGTATATATATGTACATATATATATGTATATATATATATGTGTACATATATATATATATGTGTACATATATATGTGTACATATATATGTGTACATATATATGTGTACATATATATATGTACATATATATGTGTACAGATATATATATATGTGTGTACATATATATAAGTGTACATATATATATATGTACATATATATATATATGTATATATATGTACATATATATATACATACATATATGTACATATATATATGTACATATATATAATTATGTATATATATATATATATGTACATATATATATGTACATATATATATATGTACATATATATATGTACATATATATATGTACATATATATATATATATATGTATACATATATATATATATGTATACATATATATATATGTATACATATATATATATGTATACATATATATATGTATACATATATATATATGTATACATATATATATATATGTATACATATATATATATGTATACATATATATATGTACACATATATATATGTACATATATATATATGTACATATATATATATATGTACACATATATATATGTACACGTATATATATGTACACATATATATATATGTATGTATATATATATATATGTGTACACATATATATATATATGTACACGTATATATATGTACACATATATATATATGTATGTATATATATATATATGTGTACACATATATATATATATGTACACGTATATATATGTACACATATATATATATGTATGTATATATATATATATGTGTACACATATATATATATATGTACACGTATATATATGTACACATATATATATATGTATATATATATATATGTACACATATATATATATATATGTACACATATATATATAGGTGTACACATATATATATATATGTACACATATATATATGTACACATATATATATGTACATATATATATGTGTACATATATATATGTGTACACACATATATATGTACATATATATATATGTATACATATATATATGTATACATATACATATACGTATATATATACATATATATATACATACATATATGTATATACATACATATATACATATATATACATATATATACATATACACACATATATATATATGCATATATATATATACATATGCATATATATATATACATATACACACATATATATATACATATGCATATATATATACGTATACACATATATATACATATACATATATATACATACACATACATACATACATATATACACACATATATATACACACATATATACATATATATATACATATACATACACATACATATATACACACATATATATATATGCACATATATATATATATATACATATATATATACACATACATATATATATATATATATATATATATATTAATTTGAAAAGTAGTGAGAATTATCGCTGGAGTTATTTCGGCTATCATTTATCAGGAATAAAATCGATGGCAATGAAAATTATTAATGGCGAAAATAAAGTGCAAGGGGGATTATATATATATATATATATATATATATATATATATATATATATATATATATATATATATATATATATACAATTAAAGTGTCAAGAGGACGATTAACATAAACAATCTAATTCAACAAAGCTCGGGTAGGTGTAAAACAAAATGGAGGCAGTCAAATTTTCCCGAAGAGATGTAACGCTTTTAACGACTCTCCCTGTCTGTCTCTCTCTCTCTCTCTCTCTGTCTCTCTCTCTCTCTGTCTGTCTGTCTCTCTCTCTCTCTCTCTCTCTCTGATGGCATAAAAAAGGTTTACGAATCGCGATAAAAACATATTTCAAGCTTTTTTAATGACTTTTTGAATGCGCTCTATGAAGTACCTAAAACCACTCTTTTTTTATACGGTTTGGCGCAACAAGGATTCTCATCCAAATGCAATTTGATCGGTAATTAGGCTATGCTATCTTAAGACCGGCGTGGCTTGATAATATCCGTACAAATATTTCATTGTTTTGGCATGTTAGTATATGGAAGCCTAGCAGGCTGCCCGGCGGTGTCCGCTCGTAAAATACGCAAAATATTATATTTTAATGCATACAGAAACTGAGATATGTGCATGCGGCTATTATGTTTTATCGAAACAATTAACTTTTAAGTAAAAAAAAAGAAGAAAACTTGATCTGAGATCGAAACCAAAACCTTAAAAGAAAGTCGAGTACATTAGGCCAGCTTGACACGTCTTTAAAAGTGTTATAAAGCCTACTTAATCTTAAAATAAGGAAGCTATCTCTCTCTATATAAAAGCCAAGTACGTCCAAGGATGAAATACTGCTGCCATATCTGGGCAGGAGCTGCTAAAAACAGCCTAGCCTGTCTTGACAGTGTACAAAATAGACTTCGTGGCTTAGTGGGGGGGTGCCTTTTTCTCTTCCCTGCAACCTCTCTCCCACAGAAGAGACGTTGCAAGCCTATCTCTGTTTTATCGTTATTTCCATGGCAGGTGCTCGTCTGGACTCCAATCTCTGCCCCCCTCGTCAATCTTGTACAAAAAATAAAACAACACCCATCTAGCTGAATCCACTGTCAAAAACTTTCCCCACTCTTTATCTATGCCTAAATCAAAACAGATTCCATTAACAAAGCTTCTTTCTTCGAACTGCACGCCTGTGGAACTCTGTTCCGTCTGTCTGATTCCCTCCTGACTAGGACTTGGATGTCTTCAAGTCCAACGTAAACAAATTCCTGATGAACCGCCCCCTTAAGTAGACACTTTAAATATCCACACTAATGTACTTTACTTACAATAACCCTTATCCCTGAGTGGCTTCCGGGACTTGATAAGTGGTGACCACTTTAAAAAAAAAGCTGTCATGTGAATAATTCATGCATGTGTATTCGTGAAACAGTTTACAAAAAGATAAACATCCGGAAAAGAACTGATTAAAATGTTTCCACGTGTCTGAATACCCTATATACCAAATTTCAAGGCTGTAGATTAAAAATTCTTTGAGTATATAAGTTGAGACTTTTCTTAACACACATTCTTCACATTTATAGATTATTTTAAGCGACTATGATCTTTGCCGCCTAAGATTTCTGTAAAATCTAAGTTGGTCGCTGTTTGGAAGTGCAATACAGTTGTCATAACGAAACGATTTATAACAAAAAATAACAATGGATTAATCGCAGAAAATGGAAAAAAATAGACACATTTCTAATGAAGGCAATGCAAAGCAATTACGATGAATTAAAGAGGTTTAGACATTTGGTAATCAAATCCCCTGTTTTTTACATTTTTGAAAATAAATCGTTAAGACAAGGTTATTTGAATTGATTTTTGTTTCATTTCTGATGTATTTTTATTTCATTATTTTAATATTATCTCCTAAAATGTTGTTAGATTTAAAGTTAATAACAATTTTTAAAAACTAAGGTGAGCAGGTACTTAATTTGGGGATCCAATCAAGGCCACATAAAAGCAAAAAAGTCTAATGAAATCTAAATATGTTTTGGAATAAAAAGAAAAACGAGGTAAGACGCGCATCCCGAGAATTTCCTATGTATTTACAAAGCCATAATTTACTCATGTATGGGATATTGCCCCACATTTTAGCTGGTGCATCTACTAGTAGTCTCTCACTGTCAGAAAAAGTTGAAAAAAAAAAAAAACCTGTTAAGTCTAAGGTTCCGCGCTATTGACCAAACTGTAACCTCTATTCCATCGCCAAAATGTCGCATTCCAGTGCCTGTTTTACAAGTACTGTAATGGGCTACGCTTTGGTGAATTAAAAGCACTTGTGACCCCTCGCCGTACATACCCCTGACTAACACGTCAAACAACAGAATCGCCCCCTTCACTGAGATCCAATAATGTCGGAAACCCTTCTGCTATGATTATTTTTCATTCAGACTGTTAGACATTGGAATTCCCTGCCTGTTTCCTGCTTTCTGGACAGTGCTAACATTCAGCTTTTTAAATGTAATGTGAACAGATAATTCAATGTTCAACTATCCACAGACCGATGTTAGATACTAATTCAAAGAGTAACCTCCTTTTTTCTAAGTGGCAGATTACTCCTCTTTAACAAAATAAGGCAAACAAAAATTAAAATCTAAAAATACATTCAAATGTAAAATCTTCAAAGGAAGACAATGGAGGGTGTTTTGAATTTTCCAAGTGTTCGCTTTCAGTGGTAATCAGGGTCAGATCTTCTTTTAAACCGCCAAATATGGTCTATTTTAATAACATAACCTATATCTCTTCCGACGTGAGGCATGTTGTGTCATGAAATTTGTTTGGCTACTTATAATGTGTCTAAAATAAAGCTGCTGATGCTCCCAAATCAGGCTGTCTGACGATATTGGCTTCCTGGGGCGAAGTACTCCAAATATTACTTCTTTTTGTTTTTCTACTTCCTTTGGCAAAACTTAATTACGTTCTGCAAAACCGAAAACAAAAACAAAAATATAGCCCTCATTTTCCTCCTTCCCATTTCTCTTTCTATCTCTACTTCCTGACTGGTTTCCTAACTCAAAATGTACCCAACATTAATACTGTAATCCTTTTCCCTCTCCCATTGACAGAACTCATTCATATTCTGCATGGCAGGGAATAAAAAAACAAGCAAAATCCACTATAAAACAACCAAACCAAACACTATAAACTAGCAATTTAAGATACAAAAAGTTTGAAGAATAGAAACCTTCTACAAAATAAACTAGATGCAACAATGAATAATATTTTCAAAATAACTAGATTCAGCATTAAATAACCCGAAAAGGGTTAATATGCCGTAAAACAACCAAACCAAACCAAACTCTACAAATAAATATTTGAAGATATAAATAACTTGAATCATAACTACTATTTCCAAAATAACTGGGTCCGGCATTAAATAACCCGAAAAAGGTTGATATGCCGTAAAAAAAAAACAACAACCAAAAAAAAAAGCTTTTCTGCTTTTACCTTAATACTCAGATTCTCACTTTGCACCTAATTGCACCGAACGGCTCTCTCTTTGTAGAAGCCTCCTGCCTTAAGAAACCCAGTATTAATCTTTACTCTAGACCAGTGGTCCTCTGCCTTTTTTTAACTCATGGACCCCTTTTTCGTTCTTTTTATCTTGGTGGACCCCTTCATAACTATTGGTCATAAGACAATCTTCTATTATATGAATGTTGAGGTGGTGGTGATGATGATGATGATGATGATGATGATGATGATGATAATAATAATAATAATAATAACGATAATCATCTAAATTAGAGTGATAATAATTCTTTACCGATATCTTGTATTGTATTTTGTTATGTTTTGCCTGTGGACCCCTAGAAATATTCCATGGACCCCGGTTGAGAACCCCTGCTCTAGACCTATTTTGTAGTACTTGCTCTAAAGCCGTTGCAAAGGTAGCTGGAATAATGGTCTGCTAATTCTACCGCCTCAGAAGGTGTATCACACCTGATGCAATCCCCTACCTGTATGAGCCAACTTCGCCTTAAATTTGACTACTGTTTATGCATCTGGAGAGATGTCAGATAGAACATCACTTCCTGTCTTGACAGAATGCAACGATGATTTAAATATCTAGTGGGAGATGTCTTTTACGATTCGCTTTATTTTTTCTTGCAGAAAAGTTTTGAATAGCATTTTCTGCTCTATCCATATGTTCATAGTAGTTGCTCGATTGATCTTCAATCTAGATTTTCCACCTAAAAAAATCATTTACAGCAAGAACTCGTCTCTCTACAACCACTGTAAATAATGTCCCTTTCTTTCTCCGTGTACGTAAATCCAAACGAATTTCCATGAGCAAAGTTTATTTCCAAGAATTACCCGTCTGTCGAGCACATTACAAAGGGCCTTCAGTAATAATTATTAATCATGACTGTGTTGTCACAGTCCGTTTAGCATTTTTATATTGGAGTTGACCTTGCGTCTTAATAAGCGCTGATTTATTAGTACATACAAAATCTGTAAAATTATCTGGGGAAGACAATGGAAGTAGTTCTGAATAAATATGCCCCTCAACAAAGACAACAAATGATATAGAATTTGCTTAAAATTTACAATAGATACTTTAGATATTAATAAATTTTTAAATGCATATATCTAATGGTAATAAATGCTTAAATACGTACATTCGTATATATTATTTAATTAATTAGAATGCTTATTGAGATGCGTATTATTTATTGCGGACTATTATCTTCATCTCCAAATTGTTTCACGATGTTTCTACCGACTATTCCTCTGGTCTTCGTCAAGTGGTTACATGGTGGGATAGGAACTCCGAATCTTCTAACTTCATCCTCAGCAATTACTACCTTCCAAAATTGTTGTCTCACCACGTTTTGGCGAACTAAGCTTTTGGCCGGGTTTGGGTAGGAGTGAGACCGCTATCCTCAGAAAATGCTCACCTGGAATCGTAGAGTTTCAATGTCTTTATCCACCGCGCTACATAAATAAATTGAAGCCATATATATGAAACTTAATTTCAGATTTTTTTTTTTTTTTTTTAAGTTAAAATTCTTCTGACTATATTTCGAGGAAGGGGACTTAGGAATTATAAAGAAAGTAATATGATTTTATGAACATAGTAAAAATGTATATGGTAGTCATTCTAATTCCATCCCAATCACTGTCGGGTTTCCTGCTTGCAATTCATGCAACTGATGTGTACGCCAGCTGAAAGGTAACACGAAGGTACGCACCCATTAGAAACGTTAACACAAATTTATTTAATATAAAGACAGGGTTGTATGTTATGTTACAGAGCTCGAACATAGTGCAACAAATAAATGTTACCAAAGGCAATAAAAATTACCTTGGTGACCTTCCTGGATTGTTTGTGTATGCCTTTATGAAGTTTTAAATGCGTTTTCTCATATTTCAAAAAAAAATCAATCGTTTTTACAAGCTGTTTATTTTCTGCAGACATGGCTGACGACGACCCGGGTCACACTTTTTTCGTCGAGCCCCTTTTTCGAATCATTTTCTTTTAAACAGAATACGAGTTAATAATTGTAATCAACGCCTCCGTTCCGTCTCGAAAGACAAAGGATGCTGTGCATGTCATTGTGAGCAAGAGTTGTGCAATCTCCAACCACACCTTTCATGAATCAGTACTGAAGTGAGACAATGAAGGAACTGGGGTAGCAATAATCCTTCACAAATAAAAAGAAACAATACACACATTTACTACACTTAGAAAAAAAATTTATTGCTGAAAAGTGTAATTTTCACAAACACATCAGGTACAAGGCCAGTCAAAGCGTGAAGAGGAATGGTCTATACTCATACTTGTTACTGTGCCTAAGATTGGTTTATCATTGCTACAGGTAGAATCTTCAATCACCACAATACCATAATCACTTCAGGGGATCGCCCAATTTAAGATTCCCAAATAGATGAAATTTAAATATATAATTATTTTTTTTTTATTTAGAAATATAAACATAAAAAAAAGTTTTTTATTAAAAAAAATACACTTGGATTCTATCCCGTTGGCTTCATTTCTTTTATGGATAAATGTACGTTTAAACATGGTTCGTCTATTCAAATTGACAAATTAACGAAAATTATATTTAAAACTCAACCTTTATAAATAAATGAAGATGCTGTGCAAGATTCAAGCCTCATAGACAAATAAACCTAACAAGGATATTTCTAGTTATTTATTTGTTTATATATTAACTGTTGTTTCACCACGTTTCGACCAACTGTTTCTCTGGCCTTCTTCAGATGGTTAACCAAAACGGGATAAGAACGCTGAATCTCTTAACTGCATCCTCTGTAATTACCGCCTTTCATAGTTGTCTCACCACATTTGTGCCCATTAATCCTCAGACCTGCTTTGGGTAGGATTGAAACCGCTATCTTAAAAGGGTTAGTTGATCTAAACGTGGTGAGACAACGACCACTATGGAAAGCAGTAATTACTGCGGATATAGTAAAGACATTCAGTAGTCCTATCCCGTCGCGATTAAGCACTTGAAGAAGGCTAAAGAAAGAGTTGGCCGAAACGTGGTAAAAAAAAAAATATGAAGATGAGGATAACAGCAAGGAAATCTATATTTCTATAAAAGTGAAATTTTGTGTGTGTGTGTGTGTGTGTGTGTGTACATTTGCCTGTCAAAATCCTCTGTCAATTTTAAGTCTACAGACCCGAGATTTAGCATAAGAATATTAAGATTTGGAAAAATCTTTATAATCGGTTTTCGGCCAGAAATTGGACTGTCGAGGGGTCAAAGTTCAACGATGTTACCTTTGAAAACGCTACCAAACTACTCCGCCAATTTTGGGTCTAAACGCTTGAACATTTAAATCTCGGTTACTTGGACATGGATAAAACTTTGACTTGATTGGAGCCCAATGCAATAAATTTTTAGGAGTCAAAATCGGGGCTAAAGTTTTTTAAAAATTGACATTTGTAATCTCTGCAAATTACTCAGGCAATTCTTGGTCTAAACTTTTGAAAGTTTACATAAGGTGTATTCATATATCGAGCACGCTTTTTAATTGTTTTTTGGCCAAAAATTCACTTGCCAAGAAGTCAAAGTTCAAAAGCTTTGAGCTTTGCGGTCTCTAGACAATTTTGGGTCTAAACATTTGAAATTTTACATAAAGGGTATTCAGACACGCAGCAAACTTTTTAATCAGTTTTTGGGCGAGAATTTAGCTGCCAAGAAGTCAAAGTTGAAAGCGTTGACCTTTGCAGATTTTACCAAACTCCTTCGCCAATTTTGGGTCTAAACACTTTAAATTTTAGATGTAAGCTACCTGGATATGAGTCAAACTTTTTAATATATGCATACATATGGATATAAAATTTGGAACAGTACATAGGGTCTGAGCAAAGCCGGGCTGAACTGCTAGTATATAAAGAATACAAATTACTCATCTCAAAGGATTCCAATAAAAAAATGATACAAAATGCCGTTATGTTTGATTCTAAAAGAAACTGAAAGTCTGTTCATGTCATCTTTCAATGTTCGAATTTAAAATGCCGCAGAATGTAAACAAAATCATACCCAACCCCCTTTAATCTCTTAAAAAAATTAAAGCAAAATCATAAAACTGTTTCTGTTGCTAACCAGATTAAATCTTGAAGCTTTTATAAAGAGACACGCGCAAGTCAGATTGGTTTTCGTGAAGACCTAAGCGTCGTTGAATAAAATACGAAATTGAAGAGTTAACGATACCTTTAAATAAGAAAAAGTGAAGCATGCATGGTCCCCCGTCAGCGCACAATGAACTAGGCATAAAAAATGACTAAGTTCAGCATTTGCTCCCCACCCTCCACTTAGCTCCAAAATCCCCAGGTGACGTCAAACCCGGGTGAAAATGAACAAACAGTGCAGTTTTAGGCCTTAACATATGTAAACTTGAGGTCTGCACAAAAAAAGAAATGACTAAGATCATCATATGCTACCCGCCCATTTAACCCCAAAAGTCCTCAAGGCCTCCACATATTTAAATTTGAGTTCGGCACCATGCAAAACTGCTAAATACATACACAAAAAATTTGGACAAATATGGTAAAACAGTCCCAAAGATGGAATGCTTTTATTAGCCCTAAAAGAGCTCCTGTGGCACGCCCAAGAGTTATCGCGAAGTATAGATAAACAAAATTATATAATAACAATTAGTTACAACTTTTAAGAAAGTTTTATAAAAATCCAAGGCATCATTTTTTTTTTTTTTTTTTTTTTTTAAGCACAAAAGTGTCAATTATAGCCATTTTAACCCGAAAGTCACCCCTAGGGGGGAACAACTGGTATTTTCTCGGAAAATTAGTTATGTTACTTTTTTTTTTACTCCTATCATGTTTAATGTTTGTGCAAAATTTCCAAAAGTCTCAAGGTGTAGTTACTGAGAAAAATGCGGACAAACGAACGGACGGACGGACGGACAAGGGTGCATTTATAGGTTATCCCTTCTTTTGTCATAGGATCACTAATAATTCAGTCTAGAACAGGTGTCTGTCTCTCTGTTCGTTTATTTAACTAAAAAATAATTTATTACTTAGGGAGATATTGTATCCGTCTGAAGCAGACTACTATTACTACATTTGTTATAATAAATTCACATTACTCTACTATCAATTCTTTCAATTATAGATTTAAAGGGAGCTCTAGTATATGCACTTCAATAATTCGACATATCCTCCCAGGCATTATTTCATTCTTTAATGAATTAATGTAGTATCTGTGCTGTCGCCATGATATGTTCATCTCGGATATTACTTCATCTTTAGGCGTTGTATAATATGTCCTATGGTCCTGAGACCATCTTCCCAAGCATTACCTCCATCTTCGACGAGAGATTAATAGGATCATATTCTCTTTTTAAGAGACTACCTTCCGATGCATAACCTTTCTCTCCTATCAAGGTTTAACTTAATATAAGGTGGTTAATAGCCATTTTGAATCCCTGTTATATATAAATGGCGGTTTTCTGTGTGTTTTTATGTCCAACTGAAAGTTAAAAACTTCAAACTTTGACAGGTTTATGTATGATTTACAGGTGTTATTTTGGATGAATATTATCTAAAATTAAGAAAATATATTCATTCTTCAGGGGATCATCTAGGTCTAATTTAGTCAGGAGGCTGCCGGCTTTCAGTATTATATACAAATTGGGAAAGCAAATGTCCAATATATTTTATAAAGGATGATTATCTGTGTGTATTATGTGTGTGCGTGTCCAGCTAAAGGGAGTGCAAGAGTATATTTAGAAATGAAAGGTAAGGTGGTAAAGAAATAGAACTTTTAAAACGAAAAACATGGGTCGTTGCAAAAGTAAAGTCTGGTATTTTTTAACTGAATCAGTTGGAGAGTTACGAAGACGGCAGTGAAACAATTAAAGCGATCGATCTTTTTTGCTCCAGAATCTATTTTTTTCTATATATTCGCCACCATTTCCAGTGCACTTGTGTAAGGAATTCCAGGACCCTTCCCTGCTTCTGACGCACGTAATTACAGAGGATATTTTCTTGGAGTATATCAATCTCAATATCTGCAACAGAGAGATGAAGTTTTCAGAAGATGAATGCATAAGTTCAAGCATCATAGCAAGCTACTTTCTCTTTCTATCTCCCCCAATATACTGATTGGTTTCCTAAGTTAAAATGCACCAAACATTAACAGTGTAATCATTTTCCCTCACCCATTGCAAAACTCAATCATGTTCTACAGGGCAGCGAACAAAAACGCTATAAAAATCCACTATAAAACTACAAAATCAAACACTACAAAACTAGTTATTAAAAGTGCAAAACATTTGAAGAATAAAAACCTTTTTAAAAAAATAATGCAACATGAATACTATTTCCAAAATTACTGGATCGGGCATTGAATAACTCGAAAACGGTTGAGATGCCGTAAAACAACTGAACCAAACCAAATGCTACAAGTAAATATTAAGAGATATAAAGAACTTGAAGCATAAAATCTGTTTCAAAAATCACTGGATTCGGCATTAAATAACCCCAAAAGGGTTGATATGCTGTTCAAAAAGACAAAAAAATAATAAGTCAATCTTAAGACACCTTAAGCTTTAACCATTCATTTTAGACGTTACAGATTATGAATCATGTTATTTTGATCAAAATTGAAATGCAATAAGTTTCCAGATTTTTTTTTTTTTTTTTTTTTGTGGAAGCTTTTATTGCACGCTTGAGACTCTCGTCTCCTTTGAAGTAATGTCTTCTTGCTGCAGTGCACTTGTTACGCCATTCCAACAACTTCTGGAAGATGAGTTTTGCGATGGGAGAGGGAAAAGGAGTACACTGTTAATGTTTGGTACATTTTAAGTTAGGAAACCAATCAGTATACTGGGGGGAGATAGAAAGAGAAAGTGTGTATGGGTAGAAGGAAAATGGGGAGAAAAGGTTGGTTATTGTTTTTGTTTGTTGGTTTTGCGGAACATGATTAAGTTTTGTAAAATGAAGTAGAAAAAGAAAAAAAACATCAATATTAGGTGCATTTAATCTCAGGAAGCCAATATGTTCAGACAGCCAGATCTGGTAGCATCATCTGTCTTAAGAGAACCCCGCCCCCCAAAAAAAAAATCAGTGTATAGTTCTCACATATTCTCCCATGGCGGTTTTCTGTGTGCTTTTATGTCCAACTGAAAGTTAAAAACTTCAATCAGTATATTGGGGGAGATTACGGAGAAGCATCCAGGACATATGTGTTTAAGAGCTCCACTAAAATGGCCTCTTTCCTGACATGCACAAAGTGATTTAGTGAAAAATATTGGCATAACAAAAGCCCATTGATAAAATAGAGGGCGTAAATAAAAAGTTTTTTTTTTTCCGAAAAAAAAAAAGTCATTGCATGTAGGCGTAACAAAAATTTACCTTCAAAAGTAAGCCGCACCTAGAAAAATATGCCTTTCAATAAGACATTAGTGTGTACATGTGTGTAAGTGCATATATATAATGTTTGTATGTGTGTGTAAGTAAATATGTATAAGTATTAGTGTATATACATATGTTTATGTGTGTAAGTATACATTAGTAGGGGGTCATGCGTTGCCCGGTCATAAAATGCGCTTAAATTTCTGCATATTTTCATTTATTATTTTAGCTAATTCTTTATGGATCATTATATTGTAAATAATCTATAATATTAATAAATTCCAAATGTTTATTTATTCATGTGTATGTATATATATACTAATAAAACTTTTGAATGGATGCACCGAATTGAAAAAAAAAAATTTCTCTGAAAGGTGTGAGGCCCTAAATTGTCCTTATCTATATATGGTTCCTAACGAACAACGCCGAGTCACACAAAACGCCTTAGATAATAAATTTGGGGTCCGTTTCGTGTAATTGTCGATAAAGTTACCTGCCCATGTTAAAGGAATTTAGCACTGTCTGTATACAGTCGCGGTAACATCTTTCGGCATACGGACAACGCGTCTGACTACGGATCAGAAAATTCCAGGTTCGAATCCTGGGAAGTTCGTAATAATTTTAACCATCATTTTATCCAACGTTTACTCCTTATCCTTAACGTATTTTTGTTTTTTCAGTGAGTTTGTTTTGTGCATATGGGAATTTCCCATACTCCGAGTCCACATGGTAAGCGTTGACGGTAAGACGATGTTGAGTGTACGTGATGATGAGTGTTCTCGATTTTGTGTTTGACTCGGCGTTGTGTGTGCTGGCGCGGCGTGACCGCTAGAATATAATTATAATTTCCAAAGTTGGGAAAATCCAAATAAAAATCATGACTTCCGTGCTATTAACTAGAATCCAAACTAAAACGCACATCTCTCAAGCATTAAACTTTACCATCTGAGCTAAGTCCACACGCATATTAAACTGAAAAAATAACGTCGTTAAAAGTATAAATGTATATTTGCCCAGGCGTAAAAAGCAACACGTTTAATCGACTGGCGTTTACCAAGTTCCAATGATTTTTGGTAAATTTCGACCTTTTAGCAGGTATTTTACCGGATAAAAATCGAATCTAATTTGTTAAACAAGTTCAAATCTTCTATATATAAGGATTCAGTCTATATACCAAACACTGACAGAGTAGTTTGCTAGAGACTGTTACGTCCACATAAATACAAGGCAAATTATATCTACACACACACACACACACACACATATATATATATATATATATATATATGAAATAATCATGTTGATACACCGGTTCTCGTCAGATCAGCGAAGGTTAAGAAACATTAAGCCTTACTAATAACAGCATTTGGGACTACTTGGGAATGCTATGCCCTTTATGTGGTCTCCACTTATCTCATTATTGTTACAGTAGGTATGTGTAGTCTGACAAGACTAAAGGTGGGTACTGCCACAACTATACATATATATTCAGAAAGTCTGAGAGAATATATATAATTATTTTCCACAGCCGAACCCACGTTGCAAGAAACCAAGAAAGCCAACAAAACGGAAGTCCAAGACTCGAGTTTTGCCCTCATTTTGGGCTCATCAGTTAGACATATCCGCGATCAGGATTTGAAACCCGAACCTCTTGCTAGGCGAGCACTCTACTAACTGAGCAAACACGTCACACACACAAGAATGTCTATTAACTTACACAGATCAAGCAACCCGCGGCACAGATCCTACAGTGGAAAGAACCTACCTCATATCGAACAAGGGACGAGGTATCAAACCAGCTTTAACCCAAGCCGACGTTGCACCAGTAGGAATTTATATACTCGAAAGGACGATGTAACCCCAACAAACTAACTTAACGAGTAATTAATAGATTGTTCAGAAAGTGTAAGAGAATATATAATTATTTTCCACAGCCGAACCAACGTCGCAACCCACAAGAGCCGTGGAAAAAAAAAATATATACAGGGTGCGGCATAAATAACGCCTTTTTATATCTTATTATATTTATGTATATTTTCTTTAACTAATTCTTAAACATTTATTTGTTTCAGGTATTTTTTAAACCATGAGATTAACCTTAATCTTAAGCCGAAAGCAAATCAGGAATTAAAAAATGCAATTTCAGATAAATTTCATGAAATTACCATTGAAGAGTGTAAAAAAGTTTGTAAAAGTGTCGCTGGTAGAGTTCAAAATTGTATGGAACATGATGGAGAACATTTTGAACATCTGAGTTAAATTTTAAAGTTAATAAAGTTGGTATCCTTTTTTTCATTAAATTTATTTTGATTTTATTTTTATTGACTAATTTTGTTCCCAAAAATCGTTTTTTTAGTTCAGAAGATCATTACTGTAAAGATCACCAATGTGGATATTGAATTAGATATTTAATAAATTTGGGATATACCTTTTACTTTTATTTATCTTTAAATTGCATTCATATTATAAAGAAAAAAAGGATATTAAGAAAATTAAATTGCATTCATATTATAAAGAAAAAAAGGATATTAAGAAAAAAAGGATATTAAGAAAGGACGTTATTTATGCCGCACCCTGTATATATATATATATATATATATATATATAATGACAAGAATAAATTTGGCTTGGATCACATATAATCAATATAATACACGTTACGCTGCAGTTATAAGCAATAAATATAGCATGATTTTTTATTTTAATGTTTTTTATCTGTTCGTTCGTTTCTCTTTTTTCCCCCTTTTTTCTTTTTTTGATTGAGGGGTAATTATGGTTTCGACGACACATCCCTAAAAATTAAACTTTATAAAAATAAATAAGATATAACTATGCCCGTGTTGCTCAGTTTGTTGTCTTTACGATACCTCCGTTCACAAAGATAAAGGATACCCCACTGCAGACGAAACTGCGCGTGAAATTGTGAACCAAGAGTTGCGCAATCTCCAAAATCACCTATCCTGAATTGGCACTGTTTGAGTCCAGTGGCAAGGAGAAGTCCAGGACGACTGGAAACAATGCCGAGATAAGCGGAGAGTACATACAGCACCTGGTAGTCCCAAATGGCACCCATTTAGTATCGACCAGGTTCAACGTTTCTTAACTTCGGTGACATGACGGGAACCAGTGTGTCAACGTGATTATGCCGTATATCTTGCCTATAATATATATTATGCACTATGTCTTGCCTATAGTATATTTTATAATAATAATACTTTGTTCAATAGAGCGATTGATAATACAAAAATCTTGAAAAATAAAAACATTTTCCAAAATAACTGGATACAACCTGAATACTATTTCCCACATAACTGGATTCAGCACTAAATCATCCGAAAATGGTTGCCATGCTATAAAACAAAACAAGCTAACCAAACTCTACTAATAAATATGTTAAGATATAAAGAACTTCAATTTTCGTTCAGTTAGGATAAAATTGCTGGCGTTCAAAATTTCTCAGAAGCTGTAAGGAATGGACAGACGGTTTTTTTTCTGATTGGCCGTTGGTTACTATAGCAACACAATATATTTCACTACCTCAAATCAGCTGGGGGCTGGGTGATGGTAGCGTAATAGACATAAAAAAGGAAGGTTCCCCGGGTTTGTAGCAAAGTGCTAACGAAGGGAAAAATAGGAATATCCAATTCTCAAAGATAACGATAATATATATATATATATATATATATATTGTCTCTTATATTTTGCCATCCTTGCAATGTTTTCATTCGTTGCGCGCTCATGTCGTTCGCCTTGTCGTCATGATTAGGATGATTCAGCTATTACTGTCGCTAATAATTCACCGCTGTCCCGATCTGTCGCTTAGCTGTACTATCACTGATAATTAACCGTCGCTGTCGTCCATCGCTAACCGACCTTTCGCCTTAGCTAACCGACCAAAACTGACTGGTGACTATTTACTTAATTACGTCTTTTCTTTGATTTTTTTTTTTATTTAGTCGATTTAAGATGCTGGTAATATTTCT
>NC_136521.1:38329894-38342394 GCF_053919585.1 Euprymna scolopes
ATATCATATATATATATATAAAATTATATTATATATATCATATATATCATATATATATATATAAGATTATATTATATATATCATATATATCATATACATATATATAAAATTATATTATATATATCATATATATCATATATATATATATAAAATTATATTATATACATCATATATATCATATATATATATATATATATAAAATTATATTATATATATCATATATATCATATATATATAAAATTATATTATATATATCATATATATATATATATATATATAATTATATTATATATATCATATATATATATATATAAAATTATATTATATATATCATATATATCATATATATATATAAAATTATATTATATATATCATATATATCATATATATAAATTATATTATATATATCATATATATCATATATATAAATTATATTATATATATCATATATATCATATATATAAATTATATTATATATATCATATATATCATATATATAAATTATATTATATATATCATATATATCATATATATATATATATAAATTATATTATATATATCATATATATATAAATTATATTATATATATCATATATATATAAATTATATTATATATATCATATATATATAAATTATATTATATATATCATATATATATTATATATATATATATAAATTATATATATCATATATATATATATATAAATTATATATATCATATATATATATAAATTATATTATATATAGCATATATATATAAATTATATATATAAATTATATTATCTATATGTACAAATTATATAATATATATATAAATTATCTCTTCTTCTATATAAATAAAATGAAGTCATTTTTTCACGTCTGATTTTGACATTAACAGGATTAAAAATAAAGATATTTCATGCAAATATAATATGCACAAACGGCAGAACAATATCTGAGGTGTGTTATAGGCTTATTTTTTCTCAAATTCCTCGATAATCTTGGATTTCTATACTTTTTCTGCTGAGAAGTCACAGCCAAAATCGGTTAAGATCAATGGAAGTGGTAAAATATTTTCTGTCTAATAAATTCCTCCTCCCCCTGCCACCACTTAACACCGTTTGGGGATCGTTCACAAGGAACAGTTGAGAAGAGAACACCGGTTTGGCTTGGTAGTTCTTTCATGTGAAGTTATTAAAAATCACTAAACTAAGCTGCAGTGCTCTGTGGCGTAGTGGTTTGCGTGCTGGACAATTCACATTATATTTTCACGTTCGCGCCGACCTACCGTAGTCGTTTTTTTTTTCCTGAACAACTGGAATGGACTTTTCTTGGTGGCCGAACTGTTAACGTTGCAGATGTTTTTTTTTTCACACTTAATTTTCCTACTTATACTCATGACTCCGGGTTTGATCCTTCCTACTTACCTACAACAACATTTTTTAATACTCCCCCCCCCGTCCCGGAAACAAACACTCGGGCAACGCCGGGTACCCCCGCTAGTATTATATATATCATAAATATATATATATAAATTATATCATATCTATCATATATATATAAATTATATATATATAAATTATATATATCATATATATATATAATTTATATATATAATATATATATTATATATACATGATATATATATTATATACATTATATATATATTATATACACAATATATATATTATATACATAATATATATATATATTATATACATTTTATATATATATTATAAACATAATATATATATTATATACATAATGTATATATATATTATATGTATTATATATTATATATATATTATATATATTATAGATAATATATATATTATGGATATAGATAATATACATATTATGTATATATTATATATATAATCTATATATGATATATATTATATATATATATTATGTATATATATAAAATATATATTATGTATATAATATATATATTATGTATATAATATATATATTATGTATATATAAAATATGTATTATGTATATAATATATATATTACGTATATATATAAAATATATATTATGTATATAATATATATATTACGTATACATATATACAATATATATTATGTATATAATATATTATGTATATATAAAATATATATTATGTATATAATATATATATTATGCATATATATAAAATATATATTATGCACATAATATATATTAGGTATATATATAAAATATATATTAAGTATATTATATATATTATGCATATATAAAAATATATATTATGTACATAATATATATATTATGTATATATATAAAATATATATTATGTATATAATATATATATTATGTATATATAATATATATATATATATTATGTATATATAATATATATCATGTATATAAAATATATATCATGTATATATAATATATATATAATATGTATATATAATATATATATATTATGTATATATCATATATATATTATGTATATATAATATATATATTATGTACGTATAATATATATATATATTATGTACATATAATATATATATTATGTATATATATTATGTATATATAATATATATATATTATGTATATATATTATGTATATATAATATATATATTATGTATATATAATATATATATTATGTATATATAATATATATATTATGTATATATAATATATATATTATGTATATATAATATTTATATTATGTGTATATAATATATATATTATGTATAATAATATATATATTATGCATATAATATATATATATATATTATGCATATAATATATATATATATGTATATATATACATAATATATATATATATAATATATATATTATATATATTAAATATATATTAGATATTATATATAATATATATTTTATATAATATATATTGTATATATTATATATAATATATAATATAATATATTATTGTATATAATATATATTATATATATTATATAATATATATTATATATATTATATATAATATATATTATATATATTATATATAATATATATTATATATATTATATATTATATATATTATATGTAATGTATATTATATATATTATATATTATATATATTATATATAATATATATTATATATATTATCTATTATATATAATGTATATTATATATAATATATATTATATATAATATATATTATATATAATTTATATTATATATATAATATATATTATATATAATATATATTATATATAATGTATATTATATATATAATATATAAAACATATTATATATATATTATATATAATATATAATATATATTCTATATATAAATAATATAATATATATATAATATATATTATATATATATAATATAATATATATAATATAATATATATTATATATATATTATATATAATATATATTATATTATATATGATATATATATTATATATATTATATATAATATATATATAATATATATATATTATATAATATACGTATTATATATATACTATATATATTATATATAATATAACTATAATATATATATATATATTATCAATATATTATATATATTATATATTATATATTTTATATATATTATATATATGATATATAATGTATTATGTATATATTATGTACATATATCATATATATATATTATGTATATATAATATGCATATTGTGTGTATATATAATATATATATTATATATATATAATATATATATTATGTATATATATAATATATATATATATTATGTACATATACCATATATATATATATTACGTATATATAATATATATATTATGTATATATCTTATATACATATTGTGTGTATATATAATATATATATTATATACAATATATATATTATGTATATATATAATATATATATATTATGTACATATATCATATATATATATATATTACGTATATATAATATATATATTATGCACATATATCATATATATATTATGTATATATATAATATATATATTATGTATGTATATAATATATTTATTATGTATGTATGTATATAATATATTTATTATGTATATATATAATATATATGTATATATCTAATATATATGTATATTATATATGTATATAATAGATATGTATATTATGTATATATATAATATATTTGTATATTATGTATATATATAATATATATGTATATATATAATATATATGTATATATATAATATATATGTATATTATGTATATATAATAGATGTGTATATTGTGTATATATATAATATATATATATATGTTATGTATATAAATAATATGTATATATTATGTGTATATATATATAATATGTATATATATTATGTATATATATGTATAGATATTATGTATATATTTGTATAAATATATTATGTATATATATAATATGTATATATAATATGTATATATATTATGTATATATATAATATGTATATGTATAATATGTATATATTATGTATATATATAATATGTATATATATATTATGTATATATATATATATAATATGTATATATATTATGTATATATATAATATGTGTATATGTTATGTATATATATATATAATATGTATATATATTATGTATATATATAATATGTATATATATATTATGTATATATATATAATATGTATATATATTGTGTATATATATAAAATGTATATATATTATGTATATATATATTATGTATATATATTATGTATATATATATATTATGTATATATATAATATGTATATATTTTGTATATATATAATATGTATATATATTATGTATATATATAATATGTATATATATCATGTATATATATAATATATGTGTATATTATGTATATATATATATATGATATATATGTATGTGATGTATATATATAATATGTATATATAATATATATGTATGTTATGTATATATAATATGTATATATATTATGTATATATAATCTATATATAATATATATATTATGCATATATATTATTTATATATAATATATATAATATATATATATTATGTATATATATTATGTATATATATATTATGTATGTATATAATATATATATTATGTATATAATATATATATTATGTATATAATATATATATATATATTTTGTATATAATATATATATTATGTATATAATATATATATATTATGTATAATATATATATATATATATATTTTGTATATCATATGTATATTATGTATATAATATATATATATATATTATGTATATCTATTTATTTATTTATATATCTATAAAAACAGAGATGTGTGTGCCACAGACGATTTCTGATTGGTTAATCCAATAATCACATCTCCTAAAAACTATGTTTCGTAGGCTCTTAACTTTACCATAAAATATTATGGCTTTATTTATTGTCCATCTTGGAAGGGTTTAATTTTTTTCTAACTTGTTATTTACAAATTAAAAAAATACGAATCTTACACAATCTTACAATCCAACCTTCGACATCCACGGCCGCCATTCTGGTGCTAGCCGCAGATACGTAAACAACACGAAAACAATGTTTTGAAAATCTAGCAAAAATTAATTTTCCTGAAATTTTTCAATATTTAAAAATAAATTATGCCGGCTGATAAAATTTTAAAACTTTTTTTAAAGCTAGAAAGATAAAATTTAAAAATACTTATGTTTATGTAAAACGCGCGTTCCCTCGTGGTCTTTTCAGTTCGGGTTTGTATTACTGTACACATAGATTCGAAAAAGTTGTCAAAATACAAATATATAACAAATAAATGTTATCAAAGGCAAGATAAGTTACTTTTCTACCAAACTGGATATATTGTTCGTGTTTTTATTCAATGTAACACATTTATTCAGCTCGAAAAACGGGTTTGTATTACTGTACACATAGATTCGAAGAAGTTGATAAGATACGAAACAATACAGTACGAAAACACGCGCACACACACTCACGTCCACTACCGTCCTTGGCTACGTCACGTTGTTATGGCAACACGATAAATACACAGTAAATTTGATTTTCTTCATTTCTACGCAAATATTACGCAAATATAAATCATATAGAATATCTGTATGAATATAATTACACGTAATAGTTAAATAAAGATGATCATCGTATAAGAGAACCGAAAAAAAAACTATTAGGGAATTTGTATAAAGTTGTATTTTCTTTTTAAATAAATAGAAAAAAGGTATGTTGATAGGACTATCGATACTTATACAGTTTAGTGACGACATTAAAAAATGGAAATATTGAAAAAAAATTGGTACTTATACAGTTTAATGACGACATTAAAAAATGGAAATATTGAAAAAAATTTTTTTGTACGTACCTGTTATAGACTGAAGTTCTTCGAAAAACAATTTAACTTCATTTGATCAAGTAGTTTTTTTTACAGCGAAAAACAATTATTTATCACGGCTACGTCAACGTGGCCATTTTGGAAATGTTATCGCAGCGCCCAGGAATTTTCTAAGGGCAGGTAAATTTCCCCAAGGGCATGTAACTGCCCTACGTTGCAGAATACCTCCATTTTAGGGCAATCTAGCCCTTTTTTCCCCACCAGAATGAGAATTTTTTTTTTTTTTTTTTGCGAAGACAGATGCCATTTTTGGAGTGTTTTTTTTTTTTTTTAAATTTGTAACAGAAGAAAATAAAAAGAATAAAATATTAGAAAAATTAGAAATGTGCAACCGAAATTTTCGAATTAAAAAAAAAAAACTTAGGGTTTGTATTACTGTATATGGATATGTTTTTAGTGTTTTTTTCAATGTAACATGTTTATTCAGCTCGAAAAGCATACAGTGTTTACCGATGTATTGGAAAATTCAAAATGGCGTCAGAGTCTCTCTTTAACACAGTAACTTCAGGAAAAGACGTTATAAATAATAAACTAGACAAAGTACTGTTAGAAATTCGCTCAATATATATTACCGTGACATAAGTTGACATATATTCGGTGTTTTTTAAATAGTATTTTGTGTAGTTTATTATTTATAACACCTTTTCCCAAACTTACCATGTTAAAGAGAGTGTCGGGCACCATTTTGAATTTTCCAATACATCGGTAAACACTACAGCGCATGTTTCGAAAATAATCGCGTAAAAAATTCTTCAGTTCTTTGCATTCTTCAATTTCTTGGCATATTCAATAGTATTCTGCTTTAAAAATTAAAAAAAAGCGGAAAAAAATTGCAGATGTGATGTGCGCATCTCATTCTGGCGGAAAAAAAAGGCTAGATTGCGAAATCTGGCCTAAAATGGAGGTATTCAGCTAGGTACATTTCCAAAATGGGCACGTTGACGTCGTCGTGATAAATAATTGTTTTTCGCTGTAAAAAAAAAACTACTTGATCAAATGAAGTGAAATTTTTTTTCGAAGAACTTCAGTCTATAACAGGTACGTACAAAAAATGTTTTTTTCAATATTTCCATTTTTTAATGTCGTCATTAAACTGTGTAAGTGCCAAAAAATTTTATTGTACGTAACTGTTATAGACTGAAGTTCTCCGAAAAAAAATTCCACTTCATTTAATCAAGTAGTTTTGTTCTTACAGCGAAAAACAATTATTTTTCACGACGACGTCAACGTGGCCATTTTGGAAATGTACCTAGCAGAATACCTCCATTTTAGGCCAAATTTCGCAATCTAGCCTTTTTTTCTCGCCATATTGAGATGCGGCGGCACAACACATCTGCAATTTTTTTACGTTTTTTTTTCTTCTTTTTTTTTTTTTAAATCTGCAATTTTTTTGCGTTTTTTTTTTAAATAAGAATACTATTGAATATGCAAAGTAATTGAAGAATGCAAAGAATTGAAGAATTTTTATACAAGATTATTTTCGAAACATGCTCAGTTGGACACGCATGGATAACTTCGCAACTTCGTTTATTTACTTCTGTTACAAATTAAAAAAAAAAAAACACCCCAAAAATGGCATCTGTCTTCGCAAAAAAAAAAAAAAATCTCATTCTGGTGGGGGGGAAAGGGCTCGATTGGCTTAAAATGGAGGTATTCTGCTATGTACGGCAGTTACCTGATCTTGGGGAATTCCTGGGCCTGCAATAACATTTCCAAAATGGCCACGTTGATGGAGCCGTGATAAATCATTGTTTTTCGCTGTAAAAAAAAATCTCTTGATAAAATGAAGTGAAATTTTTTTTCGGAGAACTTCAGTCTATAACAGTTACGTACAATAAAAATTTTTTTTCATTATTTCCATTTTTTAAAGTCGTCACTAAACTGTATAAGTACCAGACTATCATTACACACAAAAAAATATAGATTTATTTTTGGGTAAAGTTCCCCCGGGTTTTCCTTTCACTACAGTAAATAATGGTCTTTTGTTATATATATGGCGTACTATTATCCTTATATATATGATGCTTATGTTTATATATATATGTATAAGTGATAGTGTCTGTGTGTGTCTGTGTGTGTCTGTGCGTCTGTGTGCATTTCCCTACGCTAAAACTCTGTCAATTTAAAGCCTACAGATTCGAAATTTGATATGCAGGGTACTGAGATTTGGGAAAATCGATGTGATAGGTTTTCGACAGAAATTTGGCGATTAAGTGGTCAATATTCAACAATTAGACCTTTGAGACCTCTACAAAACTTCTCCTACAGTTTAAGGTCTTAACACGTGATATTTTATATATAGATTCCTAGGACATGGATCTAACTTATTAACTTTACTTGATCCCTAAACAATAAATGTTAAGAGGTCATAATAGAGGTCAAATTTAAAAAAATTGACCTTTTTTTTCCTCAGCATACATTTCAAACCACCTGGGCAACGCCGGGCACCGATTGCTAGTAATATATATATATATTATGTATATAATATATATATATTATGTATATAATATATATATTATGTATATAATATATATATATTATGTATATAATATATATATTATGTATAATATATATATATATATATATATATATAATCTGTATATATATAATATATATATAATGTATATCTATCTATATATCTATAAAAACAGATGTGTGTGCCACAGACGATTTCTGATTGGTTAATCTAATAATCACATCTCCTAAAAAACTATGGTTCCTACGTTCTTAAATTTACCATAAAATATTATTCCCTTATTTATTGTACATCTTGACAGGATCTGTTTTGTTCCTTACTTGCCATTTACAAATTAAAAAATTACGAAACTTACACCAGCCATCACAATCCAACCTCCGACACCACCTTCGCCATTCTAGCGCTAGCCGCACACACGTAACACAACACGAAAACAAACGCTTTCCTCCAAATGACAGAGTATTTGTACTACTACCCAGCACACACGCACACACACACACACGTTCACTACCGTCCTCTTTAAAACACGTTCTTTTGAAGAGACGATTTTTTAAAGCTGTTGACACACATGTTTTCAAAATCTAGCAAAAATTAATTTTCCTGAAATTTTTCAATATTTAAAAATAAATTATGCCGGCTGATAAATTGTTTAAACTTTTTTTTTAAAGCTAGAAAGATAAATTTAAAAATACTTATTTTATATATATATATATATATATATATATATATATATATATATATATATATATATATATATATATGAAACTAAACTAAAAAAAAAACGCGCGTTCACTCGTGGTCTTAGAGTTCATTTCGGGTTGGTATTACTATACACATAGATTCAAAAAAGTTGTCAAAAAACAAATATATAACAAATAAATGTTATCAAAGGCAAGATAAGTTACTTTTCTACCACACTTGATATATTGTTCGTGTTTTTATTCAATGTAACATGTTTATTGAGCTCGCAAAACATACAGTGTTTATTGATGTATTGGAACATTCAAGATGGAGTCTGATTCTCTCTTTTACACGGTTAGTTTGGAAAAAGTTGTTATAAATAAAAAACCGGATAAAATACTGTTACAAACTCGCTCAATACATGTTACTGTGACATAGGTTGACATATATTCGGTGGGTTTTTAATAGTATTTTGTATAGTTTTTTTATTTATTACACCTTTTTCCAAACTTACGGTGTTAAAGAGGGTGTGAGACGCCATCTTGAATTTTCGAATATATCGGTAACCACTGTATGTTTTTCGAGCTGAATAAATATGTTACATTGAATAAAAACACGAAATATATATCCAGTTTGGCAGAAAAGTAACTTATCTTGCCTTTGATAACATTTATTTGTTATATATTTGTTTTTTGACAACTTTTTCGAATCTATGTGTACAGTAATACAAACCCATTAAAAATGTTGTTTTTGATTTTGAAAAAATATTGTGGTTCATTTTGATTAAAAAATATTCATTTCGATTAAAAAACATTCATTTTGATTTTTAAAAAATTCATTTTGATTAAAAAAATAGTGTAATTTTAATATTTGTTTATTGTCTTAACTCATATCAAATGTTTTGCTTGTGTTCTGCTTCAAATATTCATAACCTTACATGCATAATTTTCATTTAATTATATTAAATAAACTTCAAGTTTATTACAAATCAAATCGTGTTCCTTCACTTTTTTAAAATGTAATTTATAAGTAATTAAAGAACGCATTCTAATCTTTAAAATCTATAATACAACGAAATATTCAATTGCTTATATTACTTAAACAAACAACTTGTGTTTTTTTATTATTTTTTTATTATTAATATTAGATGAGTTTCAGTATAAATTATCGTGTTCTTTATTTCAATCCAATTTTGAAGTTTTGTAACGCTGTCTGTAAAAATTACTGTTCATTATTGACAGTCTAAGAGTTCCACATATCTTGCTTGTTGGGACTTCGGCGATGACGTCATTTTTTCAGCTGGCCGGCCATCTTTATAACGAAGGCCACGCCACCATCCCCCCACCAAAAGGGGAAGCCTGGCATTTTCTCACCCGAAAGGGGGGAGCTTGGCAGTTTCTCCCCCAAAGGAGTGAGCCGGTGTCCCCCAAAGGGTGGGGGGGCGAAGAGGCCAGGAGTAGGTGACTTTTTTCTTGGGGGGGGGGAGAAGCCTCCAGGAACCCTGTTCCCTTAAGGTGGGATTGGGGATTACCCCTCGGAGTTGGAAGGGGGCCGATCACCCAGGAAACGCCGGGTAACCCCTGCTAGTATAATATATATTATGTATATATATAATAATATATATACATATATATATATATTATGTGTATATATATATATTAATATATATATTATGTGTATATATATAATATATATATTATGTGTATATATATAATATATATATTATGTATATATATAATAATATATATATTATGTATATATATAATAATATATATATTATGTATATATATAATAATATATATATTATGTATATATATAATAATATATATATTATGTATATATATAAGAATATATATATTATGTATATATATAAGAATATATATATTATGTATATATAATATATATATAATATATATATATATTATGTATATATATAATATATATATTGTGTATATATAATATATATATTGTGTATATATAATATATATAATATATATATATATTATGTATATATATAATATATATATATTATGTATATATAATATATATATATATATATATATTAAGTATATATAATATATATATATATATTATGTATATATATAATATATATATATTATGTATATATATTATGTATATATATAATGTATATATATATATATATATATATTATGTATATATATATATATATATTATGTATATATATATATATTATGTATATATATATATTATGTATATATATTATGTATATATATATATTATGTATATATATATATTATGTATATATATATATATTATGTATATATATTATGTATATATATATTACGTATATATATATTATGTGTATATATATATTACGTATATATATATTATGTATATATATATTATGTATATATATAATGCATATATTATATATATAATGCATATATTATATATATAATACATATATTATATATATTATATATATTAATGTATATATAATATATATATGTATATTTTATATATTATACATGTAAATTATATTTCTAATATATATATTATATATAGTATATATATCATATACATTTATATTATAATTATTTTATAAATATTAATATTATATATATTATATACATATAAATATTGTGTATATATTATATACATATATTATATATAAATATTATATATATGTCTATTACATATATGATATACATATATATAATTTATATGATATATATATATATTATATATATAATATATATATATGTATATTATATATATATTATTCATATATATTATATATATTATATATATTATATTATATATATATTATTTATATATATTATATGTATATATTATATATATAATTGAAATCGAGTTTCACACCTTATCTGCCCTGGGGTGACCTTTGTTGCGCTTTATCAAATAAACTCAACCCTTGCTTTATGACCCACCTGTGGTTTGCCCCCTAAATCTACCTTTAAATTGAGAGACGATGAACGGTACCTTCTACTCTCTATTGCCCACCTGCATTTCGTTTGAAGTGTTCAGTAGGACCCCCCCCACTTCTAACACACCG
>NC_136521.1:38347394-38372394 GCF_053919585.1 Euprymna scolopes
GATTATTCTTTCTTTAAACGCATTTTTTACATAGTTATAACCACTTATCAAGGCTCAGAGACCACTCGAGGATAATGGTTAAAAGTATACAGTTTGTCAATTGCACAATATAGTAATCATTAGTAATGGAAATTCGGTAAATTTGTAAACTTAAGTGGAACGACTTATCAAGAACTTGTTTATGTTGGACTTAAAGACAACCATATTGTAATCAGCTGGAAAGCGGGGAAACGGAAGACAATTCCACAGGCGTGCAGTTCTAAGAAAGCAGTTTTGTTCATGGAATCTACGTTTAGATTTAGACACAGATAAAGAGTGGGGATAATTTTTGATAATGCTTTCAGCTAGACGAGTGTTTCTTGCGAAAGTTTGGCGAGGGGGGGCCATAGTGCTCAGTCGAGCACTTGCCATGAAAATAACGATACATCAGAGACAAACTCGCAACATCTCTTCTGTAAGATAGAGGTTGCAGGGAAGAGAAAAGGGCATCTCCTACGAGGTTACGAAGTCTATTTTGAACGCTATCAAGGCAGGACAAGTCCTTTCTAGCACCTCCTTCCCAGATGTGGCAACAGTACTCCATCCTTAGACGTACATGGCTCTTATATAGGTAGAGAATTGCATCAGTAGTGAGATATCTACTGGATCGATAGAAGGATATTCTTACTTATAGAAGACATTCCGATAGAAAACCTATCGAGTAATACTGCCAGGCACATGAAGTATCATTGTGTGAAATTTCATAAAAATCGGCCCAGCCTTTTTTGAGTCCATGGGGAACGAACTTCCACACACAGACAAACAAAGTTCCTTTTATATTTTAGCAGAAATAGAGGTATATCTTTGACACCTATAAAATTCTAATATATCATCTTTCACAAAATTGGTGTGTGTATATATTTCTAGATCTATTTCAAATTTGTTGACTCCGTTCACCTTCATTGACAAACAAGCACTTGCCAAATTCTTTTTGTAATTCAAACTGTTTATCTCCGCAACTATTAGCTGCTTAGTCGAGAAATGAAGCAACCAATGCGATTGTCAACGCTGTAAAATCTTTACTATCAGTTTAATTGTTTGTTATTTTTTGTATGTTTTCAACGCGTTTTATTACCCCCATAAAGACCTGTCCGCCTCTTCCACACGTAACCTAGACCACGTTTTACAAGGCGTTTCTTTATCCAGTCTCTAAATTCTATTAATTGCTTTTAAAGACACCAACTAAACCCTTCTTGATATCCAGCGTCTTTTTTTCGACCACAACACGTGTTCCCTTACGGCCGTCGCGCGTGCGCGATAGACGGACTGTTTAGGATTAAGAAAAATAGAGACGCGAAGTTTGTGGTGGTGAAATTAGAATGGGGGACGGTGTTCTAATCCAAAGTTTATAAAAAAAAAAAAAAAAAAAAGGCTTATTCACTTTTTCGCCGCTAATGCCTGAGTTTTATTTATTTATTTATTGACAGAAGATTTGTTACGGAGTAAAAAAAAAAAAAAAAGAAAAAGAAAAGAATGTGGGCAAACCCCCCGGAGATATTACGAAAACCACGGGGTCAACTTTTTTTCCCAACAAGATTTTATTCATTTATTGATTGTCGGACTGACTTCCTCATCTTGGTTTTTAGTCACAACGTTTCGGCCGTTTTGCCCTCCGGCCTTCATCAGGTGTTTTGTATCGAACTGGGGAACCGTTTGTTAGGAGTCTCGAACCCAACCCTTTATTATTATTACGGGGGTACCATGTTCGGACTTCAGCTAGGCTCTGGGACATAGTTGCTGATTCTCTGTTTTGAATGTTACTTTTCACTGCCTTCGTTCAGTGTCCTAGTGACATATGGCCGAGTGGTCCTAGACGTTGTATCAACGTTTAGTTACCCAAAGGTGCTGAGTTCAATCCTAAACGAAGGCAGTGAAAAGTAACTTTCAAAATAGAGAATCAGCAACTATGTACCAGAGGCTAGCTAGAGTCCGAACACGGTACGCCCGTAATAATAATAATAAAGGGTTGGGTTCGAGACTCCTAACAAACAGTTTCCCAGTCCGATACAAAACACCTGATGAAGGCCGGAGGGCAAAACAGCCGAAACGTTGTGACAATAACCACCAAGATGAGGAAGTCAGTCTGACAATCTCAATAAATGAAAGCACCTCATCTCAAAAATACAGACAATTACAAAATTTTATTCATGGATATTAAATTTTAGTGTTAAGGATGACAGAATAACATCTGTTTCCTCTATCTTGTTAGTTTCTTTTCTGTTTTTCAGTTCTACTTATTTTGTTGTTGTCTTTTAATTCTAACTATTTTTTAAATTCTAACAATTGTCATTTTTTTTATTCTAAGTATTTCTCCAATTCTTACAAGTTTTTTTTTTTAATTCTAATAAGTTTTTTTTAATTCTAATAATTTTTTTTATTCTAATAAGTTTTTTTAATTCTAATAAGTTTTTTTAATTCTAATAAGTTTTTTTTAATTCTAACAATTTTATTTTTTATTCTAACAGTTTTATTTTTTTATTATAATATTTTTTTTTCAACTCTAACTACATTTTTTTATTCTTATTTTTCAATTCTAACTATTTTGTTGTTTTTAAGAATTCTGGACTTTTTTCAATTCCAAGTATTTTTTTAAATTCTAACAATTTTCTTTGTTTTCGACTCGACTTATTTTGTTTTGCTTTTTTTTATTCTGACAATTTTTTCAATCCTAACATTTTTTAATCCTAACAATTTTTCTTAATCCTAACAGTTTTTTTTTAATCCCAACAATTATTTTAATCCTAACAGTTTCTTTTTAATCCTAACAGTTTTTTTTAATCCTAACAATTTCATGTTCTTACAATTCTATTTTGTTTTTTCTATTTAATTTTTAAAATTCTAACAATTTAATTAATTTATTTATCATTATTATTATTATTATTATTTTATTTTTTATTTTTATTTATTTTATTTTATTTTTTTGCAATTCTACCTATTTTGTTGTTGTTTTTTTCAATTCAACTTGTGTAGGTTTTAAATTTTTTTTTAGAAGGGATTCGCCATTTATCAAACCCCGAAGACCACACGAGGATAATTAATGAGTCTAGGATAGTCATCGGAACAAAAGTATAGCAACCTTAAATGGGAAAATCGGGTATAACTTGATGATTAAGGGGACGGCTCAACACAAGTTGGGTAACATGGAGTTGAGGATAACCATATTGTAGTCAACAGGAAAACTGCGTTTAGATTTAGGCACACATAGAGTGGGTTGATAGTGGTTTTAGGTAGACGAGTGTTTTTTGTAAAAGTTTCGCAAGAGGAGATTAATGCTTGAAGCATGGCAAAGCATGGCAAAGCATTTCCATGAAAATCATTATAGAGCATAGATAAGCTCACACCATCTTTTTTGGAGGAAGGAGGCTGAATGGGAAGAGAAGCGGACACCGTTTACTGGAATTCAAAGCGGATTTTGAACTCTCTCAAGACAGGATAGGTTGCTGCGAACAACTTCTGTCCAGATGAGGCAACAGTACTCTATTTTACTTCTATTTTTCCGGCGATCTGGGCAATGTTTTTGATGTAGGTCCGTCCCAGAAGTTTGTCAGAACATGATCGTTCACCAAGAGGGCTATTTATTTTAATTGGGACAAGATAGTGGTTAGAACGTTGATGATGGGAAGAGAGAAGTGTGATTTTATATGCATTAAAATTAACCAGCAGTCTTTTACCCTATTGCAACTCGTGCGCAATGTTAGAAGAGAGTGTGTGTGTGTGTGTGTGTGTGTGTGTTTGAGAGAGAGTGTGTGTGAGAGAGAGAGAGATTGAAATGTTGCCATTAGAGGTAGTATCGTCTACGTAAATGTCTAATAATGATCCAAACATGTGGTGTGGAAGATCATTAATTAGAATCAGGAAGAGAGATGTGCCCAAGATGGGACTCTATGAGACGCCAGCGTTGATATAATGAGCTTTTGATTGTTGCCCGTCGACGACTACTCTTATAAACCTATCAGCGAGAAATGATTTGATAATTGAAAAGACATTTCCAGACATTGCGTAGCTGGAAATCTTGTGAAGTAGACCTTTCGGAAACAGATTCTTTAATACTATCATGTCAGCAAATCAGCTATAGAACTGGCAGGACGGAAACCATATTGCACGTCACTACGTAGGTTATTTATACTGAGGTGATTGACTACTTCTCTGTCTATCACAGATTCCAGCAATTTACCCATAACCCAGAGAACAGGGACTGGTCTGTACTGAAAGCCAGGTCACCGATCTCTATGATTTCTACATAGAAAAAATACGGGACAGATTGATGAAGTTTTCCAAGGTGTTGGGAATCATTTCTCCTTAAGGCAAGATTTAAACAGCTTTGTAAATACGATAGATATTTCAGTTGAAGCTTACTAAACAACATCATGGCCAGTTACTCACTGGAATCAAGGTTTTAGATATGTTTGACAACATCACGCACACATATATGCATATCGCATAGCGTGTTTTCAAGAACTGGAAGATATCGAGGTTCGGTGGCCCCGATTGCAAAAAGTAGATTTTGTTGCAAATTTCTCAGCCAAAAAAAAATAGCTTTGTCAAATGCTGATGAAATTGAGTCAATTGATGATGGTTGGAATATAGGGCATACTTCTGTTCAGGCTCCTGTTTTTGCATTCGCCAAAACTCGTGGGAACCAAGTCGCTTCTCAGCTACATTAGATTTGAGACACAGAGCATACCACACTGTCGAGGGGTTTTTTTTAATTGCTCTTTTGCAGTAAATGTAGGCAGTCTTAAAAGCGACTTTTGTTTCGTATGTATCCCGTTGAATGCACTGATAATATTTTCTTATGTAGTTTCTATGCGCAATGGCGGCGGCACATTTTCTAGTCAACCACGACTTGCTGTTAGGTATTCACTAATATTTCTTGGAAGGTATGAAACCTTTTATATCGGCAGTTAATCGGTCAATTAGGTTTGATACTTAAGAGGGAACGTTTATTTTGTTCAACATTGAACACAAGGGTATATGTGATATAAATGTTCTGAAACAGTCATAGTCAATCACATCGCTATACTGTGCGATTGAGGTATATATTTTTTTTTCCTAGGAAGGGGAGTATTGCGCAAGCCTTTTCTAGTCTCACACAAAAACACGCGTTCACATTTCAAGCTATATTACTTGTCATATACATACGCGCCCACGTCCACACACGTACATATATTCACGTTCGCGTACATACATTCACGTGTATATGCACACATGCTAACGTACACACATGTACTCACACACGCGCACACGTACCCACACAAGGACAGCGTCACTTCCCCTTTCAAAGGAAATCCACACATGCGCAAAAGACTACCGGAAACAGCTATAAAAGAAAGAGCAATAAGCGGCCTCTCCCTTTTTAGGATCAATTCATTCAATTCGTTTCATTATTTTTTCTTGTAGCGAGTTAGGGTATTTATATATATCCTGGTCCGGGACAGGTACATCTGGGGACATATTTCGGTTTTATCTTTACTGGGACAACAGAATTATCAAAAGATCCCAATAGAGACAGAAGGTAGGGCGAACACAGTTCGGGGCAAGTTGTTTGTTCTTTGAATGGGCTAGCCATTCAACATTGAGAACTTTGAAGTAAATATTAACCGAGGAATGAAGCAAACAGAATGTGGTCACTTTTCTCCAAGATACGCTCAATGCTAGTACCCTTGCCTTCGGGCGAAAAACAAAGTGTAGTATCCCTTTTTCCGATGATTCTGCACTTCAATTTCCTGTTCTCTGTCAGTGGAGGAGAAATCCTTCACGACTTAGACAAATTTAATTGTTTTTCCTTTTACCACGTTAAAAAGCGACATCGGTGTCTAACTCAGCACTCGTGGGAAGGCAGAGACAACAGGTACTCTCACTGCTAGTAACTCTGCTGCTGTGAGCTTGATATTATGTAAATATGAACATGGTGTTTGATATTTCATATGGAAACCTATTGTTGTAATCGATTTCAACCATGAGCAGGGATTACCGATCTGTAAGTTGTGCGTTCGATATTTCATAGAAGCTCTTACGTTAAAGGTAACAGGTCTCCATTAGCAGATGAGGCATCGTAATAAAGAAATCAACAATAAAGAGCAAGTTTACGAATATGTTTAAAGAAAACATTTAAATGATGTACGCTAAAGCAGGGTTATATATATATATATATATATATATATATATATATATATATAACCCTGCTTTAGCGTACATCATATATATATATAAAGCGTACATCATATATATATATATATATATAAAGACTATTTATTCACATACAGAAGTATTGAACAATGTAGAGTGTGTTTGTGTACACACCTGTGTGTATAATGCAAGAATTAAAATGTCCGTTGTGCGTATATTGTTGTTGTATATACGTGTATGAAGGTGGAAGGTTTGGTGCGTGCATATATTTTTTGTGCATGCTATGTGTCTGGATGTTTGTGTGTGTGGTGATCACGAGAGTTCATTAAAATATGCGTTGAATGCTCATAGTGTATGCGAGAGTTAAGGGAAACACGTGCGTTTATTCTTACCTTGAGAAAGGTAAACCCCCTGTCGAGGCGTGTACAAAAAGCACATGTCTACATCGACGGCTACACGGGAAAGAGAAAGATAAATAAGAACAGAACAGGAAAGGGAACGACGCCTGTCGACCAAATCGGGAATCACAAGGGCAGATAACCGGTGCGTAATCGTGTGCGTCTGTGCGAAACCTATTGAATCGCATATCAGTTCAAAAAATGAATATTATCACTAATGCATCCAAATAGTCCACGTGCAAGACGAGCCCGATGTGAAGTTGAAGTATCTTTTAAATGCGAACTCATCTAGAGACACTGCCGCTTCTATTCTAGCTTAGTACAGGAATAATAGATTAGGTTTGGTCTCTTGTAAATAGATTTGCATCTCTTAGATGGTTGAAACGTAGATCCCTGATGTTGAGGAACTAGATCTGGTAGTAGGGTCTAAGTTGAAGATTGCAGTTGTGACTTAATCTTGTATATTGAGACTTGTCATGTTAGAAAATGGAGATATGTGAAAGAGGTTGGCAGAGTTTTTAGAGCAGGACAGAGATGGAAAAATAAAAGAGAAACAAGAAATGATTTTGCAGACCATGAAAAGGAAGAGCTGTAACACTTTCCGATTATATGTCATCGAGGGACCTCACAAGAAGCTACCACATGATTTAGAATCGATTCACAAAATGACAATGCAACAGCTCCAGTAACTTGTACCTGCTTATAGGATGGCCTTCTTGGGAATAAATCCAAACATCGGATCCCTGAAGATCAGGTGCAGAACATCAGTGCAGGTAGGACGTTCACCTGCAGCATCATTAGTGACTTGGCCACAAAAACAAGAATAGAAAGAGAGAAACAAAAAAAAAATATCTCAAAAGATTACTCACAAAAAAGACTACTGACAACTCTTTCTTCTCACTTTGTCAGAAATATCACTCATTGTAAACACGGACGAATGAGACAATATGCAAGAAGCGAGAGTTCACGAACTGACAAAAAAATTCCACATCCCGTTTCCTATTCTAAACCTAATCTGTTTTTTTTTCAATTCCACTTATTCATTTTTTTTAATTATACCCATTCAATTAGTTTTTTAATTCTCCGTTTATTTTTATTCAATTCTACCTGTTAAGTTTTTTTTTTAAATTCCGCGTATTAATTTTTTCTCCATTTTTTAAATTTCACTTATTCAGTTTTTTTTCAATTCAGATGTTTTTCCAATCCACCTATAAAGTTTTTCAATTCTACATACTATATATATATATATATATATATATATATATATATATATATATATATATATATAGTATCATTAAAACACGATAGTGTTGGAATGTATGGTTAAGTGGCAGATTTAGTCAATTCGAACTGCTTTAAAGCTTCACCTCTCACCTATCTTCGTACTAATTTTCAAACATTAGATCACCTTAAAGTTTACAGTAATAGATCACTTTCTCAGCTATATTGTGAAAAAAATGTCAATTTTCGTTCAGTAAAACAAAAGTTATTATAAATTTACTGGTGTTCAAAATCCTAATAATATGTAAGGATGTGAGCGACGTTTTTTATGATTTTTTGTCAGTTTTATGACAGGTTTCTATTGTAATATATATATATATATATATATATATATATATATATATATATATATAATTAACCATTAGACTGGAAATTTTTAATTCGACCGTTTTGGATTTTACCATTCTTGGATTTTTTACCCTTCACCGGACTAGACATTCATGTGAAATCTTTTTATCATTTTTCTTTTACCTCCTATTCCCCGTTACCTCGCCCTTTTTTTTTTTAACCCAGTAGTTTCATTAAATACTTTTACATGCAATATCCGATCCCGCATTTTGCTAATTCCTGCCCTCTGATGAGAAGGGGAGTATTTCTTCGAAACTCCGCGGATTAAGGAATATCCACTGATCTTGTGCTTCTTTTTTTAAAATTAAATATGTTTTTAACTCTTTTTCAAGATGTCTTTTAACATGTTTTATTAATCATTTGTTCATATATATATTTCAATTCTACTCTGTTTTCTTTTCAATTCTACCTGATCTAGAGTTTTTCGTGTAATTTTGAGCTGTTTTTCGTGTTATTTTAGCAATTTCTTTATTCTGTTTTAGGCGATTTCAGTCTTGAGACCTTTCTGTATTTTATACCTCTCCCCCCCTTTTTTTTGATTTTCAGATGTTTTTTTTATTAATAATCCTTATCTAATTTCTTGTTTATTTTTTTCTATTTTCAGAAACTGACGTTATCTGCCTTTTCCAGCTTGTCTATACCTGTATGTATTTTGGTATTATGAATACAGACACACGTGGAATCTAAGAAAAAAGAACAGACGTTTACCAATATTTCTAAAGGCTTTATCGTTTAGGACACAACTTTTCGACATACGTACATATATACACTCTATACACGTTTTAGCATTATTCGAAACCTTTTTAAACGAAACATTTTAAATATATACACATAGACAGAATTACATTGACAATTGAAATATTTTAATATATATATCACATAAACGTAAACCTTGAAGTAAATATATAGATATAGTAATAAACATTTTTTCAAGATTCGATGATTTTAAATCCAGATACTTGTATTTAATCGAATGTATTGGTGAAACCATTTTGAAAAGAAACGGATTTCCTTGCACAAATATTACTTTCGTATTTGTCTGTGATTAATGTGTTAGTATATATCGAAATGTTTTGAATATACGTACGTATATGGAATATATACTATCACTAATAATCAAGATTACAAAGTGAAACCAATTTTAACACAGAACATCTGCACCTTTCATAGCATCTAGTGAGACATATCGAATAATTGACAACTACAACATTGGAAAGAACTTCTCGAACTTATTGAGTATTTTTTCGTTTAAAACGGCCAACAAAAATAGTCAAACTGGCGAACGATACAATCGCAGAGAATATGCCGACCAAGGGTAAGTACATCAAAATGCTTCTTAATAAATTTGAACTTTCTTTACTGGAGCAATTCCGTATTGAATTAGGTTTTTTGTACAGTATTTTACATTAATAAAAATGTTGGGTAGATTCGTAAATGAGACACTGGTTAAATCATCTTACTGCCAACATCAGATTCAACAGTTTCTTGATCTATTTTCTTTTTTATTACTAAATGATTTTAAGTGAGGGATAAACTTCTTATATAAATTTAAGCGCTTCTACACTATTGGGACGAAATTTTGTAATCGTTGAA
The DNA here is from genome assembly GCF_053919585.1 of Euprymna scolopes. NCBI lineage: Eukaryota > Metazoa > Mollusca > Cephalopoda > Sepiida > Sepiolidae > Euprymna > Euprymna scolopes. The sequence goes on from NC_136521.1 coordinate 38,357,183, forward strand.
TGGAGTTTTAAGATGATAAAAAAACACTGGTTTTTACTGATTTTTATTGTCAATTCTAATAAATTACAATAGTAGCTTCCAAATTATGCAGTCGAAATTACATGAATGTTACTGAATAATTAAAAAAAAACAGCTTCAATCGTGTAACCAGATAAAAAATTGCCGCTATTTTGTTTAAATTGAAACGATAAATTACCTCCCTTTTGAACTCTCTTGCGTATTTCGATCGTTTTTATCAAATTCTATTTTTTATTTTCTTTAATAAATAATTTTCTACTTTATTGATTGTAGTAATTTTTTATATAATCATTTTAAGAATACTAGAACTACGTAGACACCATTGTTTTTATGTAAAATTGAGTATTAGGAATTCCAAAATTTCGTTCTAATAGTGTAGAAGTGCCTACATTTGACGAAACCCGATGCTTTACTACTTGTCCATTTTAGGATTATTTAGTATTTTTTATTAACACACACGCCAAGGGTGAATGGCTGCCTGTAAGAATTAGAGCACAGATGCGTTTAAAAACTATACAAATGTTTTAAAAAAAATTATGTGAGAAATAATGTATGACAGATAATTTCTTCGAATATTTTGATAATTTTAAGAGAAAATGTTCGTGGAATGTTTTCCCTTATAAGTAAGAAAGAGTAATCTATAATATAAAGCTGAACGGTTGTGTGTGTGTCTGGTCATGAATAGGTTCCTATATGGTTGACTATTATAGAAAACTGATCACATATAATGATAGAAGATGTATCGAGACACAGGAATGGGTATATTTGATCTGGCATAATGATGATTCATTAAAATTGTGGGGTCTGCGTCCGCGCCTGGTCCACAAAGTATGGAAATAAAAAATAAAAAAATAAAAAACAACGTTTACAAGTGTTTTTGATATAGATGTACATAAGAATACTTTGATAAGTATGTTTTAACTTAAATAGGGATGGTATAATAAAATTGTGGGGTCTGCGTGCGCGCCTGACCTCCATAGAATGGAAATAGGCACCCACTTTAATAAAGACTTTTCATATATATCTGCGTAAGTGTACTTTGATAATTATGTTTCAGTTTTAAGAAATATGGTATAATAAAACTATGGGGTGTTCGTTCGCGCCTGACCTCCATAGAATGAAAATATGTCACAAAGTTTAACAATTTTTTTTTTTAATATAGATCCACAGAATATTGTGATAAGTGTTTTAGTGTGAACAGGTATGGTATAATAAATTATGGGGTTTATGTATTTTATTTTTACTTTCATCATATTTTGCTTTGGTTTTGCTACCCCCAAATTCGAAGTTATCTCTTTACAACCCTTCCTTTTCATAACCTATCATACTTTCATAAATCAGAGTCCATTTTCTGTAGGCTGTTTTTGAACCCAGTCAATGACGTGTACTTTTGCTAGTAATATATAAGAACTATTGGATTAAAATTCTGTAAATTAAATTTTACTATTTATTTTTAGACAAGGAGTCAACGAAAATAAATATTTTTCTTTATTCCATGGAGCTTCAGTGAATGGATTATATCCGCAGAGAAAACGTATTTAGCAAACTGAAGTTCATATGTAATCTATACTTATAGACTGTATATGAATTTCACTTTGCTAAATACATTTTCTCTAAAGATATGAGAAATTCGTTGAAACTCTATGGAATAAGGAAAGATCTTTATTTTCTTTGCACTCCTTGTTGAGAAATAAATTGTTATAAAATTTAATTAATGGAATTGAAATTAAATTTTTCTTATAATATTGCTCTATCTTGGGTATTGAGCTTCTCCTTCTGATCATGAATGCCATCTATATATCAAACTAAGACTTATTAACTTGCAATTGAAAGGTGTATTTAATTAAAATTGAGATTATAAACTTGCTATCTATTTATATATATATATATATATATATATATATATATATATATATATATATATATATATGAGCAAACAGTTAATGAAATATGTTAAAAAACACTTTGATTGAGTTAAAAACATATTTATTTTGAAAAGGAAACACTAGATAAATGGATAGTCCTTAATCCGCGGAGTTTTGAAGAAATACTCTCCTTCTCATCAGAGGGTAGGAATTAGCAAAATGCAGGATCGGATTTTGCATGCAGAAACCAGACTATCCATTAATGTGTAATCACCTTTTTCTTTACCATATTCCCTCTGCTTAACTTATTTTGTTTTCAAGTAAGATCTTTGACTTACTTGTTGTTTCATCAAATACTTTTGCATGCAAAATCCGATCCTGCATTTTGCTAATTCCTACCCTCTGATGAGAAGGAAAGTATTTCCTCGAAACTCCGCGGATTAAGGACTATCAATTTATCTAGTGTTTCCTTTTCAAATTAAATATTTTTTAAACTCATTTCAAAGTTTTTTTTTAACATATTTCATTAACTGTTTGCTCATATTATAAGCTCTATTTCCTATTTGGTATTATCGAGCTTTTATATCTGGCTGAGATAAGTTTATAAATATTAATTCTTTAATATTTATAATATACTTTAATTTTACCATCTTGGATCATTTTGGTAAATTCAATTGTAATTTTCATTATATATATATATATATATATATATATATATATATATATATATATATATATATTGCAGAGAGTTAGATGCAAATAAAAAATGTGCAATAAATAATATCAACATTTATATAACTCACTATGTCTATCCGTCTGTCTCTGTTTTTATCAAATCGCATCTCGTCTGAGATGTGAAGTCGCGGATCAACGCAAGGCGGGTCAAATGATTGTTTTTTTATGATCATTCTTTTGAGATTTTAGCTGGTACAAATAGCTGATAAGGGTTAATATTGAAAAATTAAACTTGGTAGACATAAGTCGTCTTAAAATACTCTTGTACACATGCGTAAATATACGTTTGTACATTAAAGCCTGCTTAATTTTTAACCATTTCTTATTCTTCTGACGATAACTCTAACGATAACGACTGTTAAATGTTTTGATTTCGATTATAGCTGATGGTACTCGTGTCATATTTAAAAACTTTGGAAATCACTACTGTATATTAGGTACAATATAATGCCTAATATAAATAAGTTTTATAATAATAAATACGAAATCTGCATTAATTAATCTATAATATAAATCTCACCTGTCTGTTTAAATGTTTGTATGTCTGTCTAAAACTTTCGACAGAGGCGACAGATTTTCACAAGATCAGTATTGTTTTAAAGCTCGACCCTACGGACGACAAATATCGAAAATTGGCTAAAAACATTTTCTTCACTCTTAACTGAACACTTTTCTATAGAGAGGGGTCTATTTTTCGCCGATATTTTTGAAAGTCATCCTCTCTTTTGAATTGACTAGCCTTAATTTAAGCCTACGTCCCTTCTAGTTCAGCGATGGACGCCACAACAAAGACGTCAGGCTTTTTCACGTTTTTTTCTTCCTTTTCGGTACGGATTCGAGCCTGCCTGCGTACTACCACATTCAAACACTCGGGAACGCCGGGCACCCAGTCTAGTCTATATATATATATATATATATATAAAAGCGAAAATGTGTGTATGTATGTGTGTTTGTTTGTATGTATGTGTGTTTGTGTGTCCGCTAAAATTTTTCGACAGACACGAAGAAAATTCACAAACTCGGTATCAAATTTAAGCCCCATCCTCCGCTCGAAAAATATCGAAAAATTGGCCAAAAACGTTCATTTTTTCATCCCGAAATCGACAATTTTCGACAGAGGGGGTCAGCAAAAACGGTCCTCTCGTGACGACGACTGGTTCTATGCATGCGTCAGATGACGTAATGACCTGATTTACTTTAAATAGTTAAATAACTGACTAAATTTCATGTACGTCGCGTTAGCTCAGTTGGTTAGCGCGTTGGTTCTTTATCTAAACGTTTTGGGTTCGAATCGTGGTGTGAGATGTCTTTTTTTTCGATTTTTTAAATTTAAATATTAAACCAATGTTATTTAAGCCATTTTTCACGTAACGTTCGTTTTTCTGTTTTTTTTTTTTTTTTTTTTTTTTTTTTTACTTCGCTTATCCACCCCCGACCACACATCCAAAAACACCCGGGTACCCACCGATTTTTTAAATTATAATATCGAAACAGGCTTATTTAAGCCATTTTTAACGTGTTCGTTTTTGTTTTCTTTTTTGTTTTTTCGATTTTTACATTTAACATCGTTCGTTTGCCTTACGTTAGTTTTTTTGTGTTTTTTTTCGATGTTTTGAGTCCCCCGCCCGCTTAAGTTTTCACGTTCGTTTTTATGTTTTCTTTTTTTACTTCGGTTATAACAAACAAACCTGCTCATTGACCTCATTTGCTGAATAGCTTCCGTCGTCGTCGTCATCGTCGTCGTAACGCTCGACGACTTCCGTGCGCGCACCTATCAATATGGTTTTTACTTAAATAAATTCAAACATCTTTCAGTAACTCATTGTGGCTGGCCGATTTTATTTTCAAACTTCGCCTCAGGGCTTCGGGTTCGATCCTACCCCCGGTTTCTTTTTTTATTTAACAGAACACACACCTCCAAACACCCGGGCAACGCCGGGTAGTCCCGCTAGTATAGTATAAGAGGTGAATGTAGTTAGCTTGAAGCATTATATAGTATGTATTTAAATGTAATGTGTAGAAGGCAGTACAATGCAGAGGTTACAGAATGACACAAACTAAAGCAGATGAAGCAAAGTTTTATTAAAACAACTACAAATGCATGTGTATATATTTATATTTCGTACACACATTTTATTTATTCTGTAAAGCGTTTTTAAACCAAAGGCAAATACATATCTCATGAAGTGATTTTCTCGAAATATTATAGAACACGGATATTCCATCAGACCAGCTGGCGCAGGTAATTACGGTACAAATATGAATAAAATGTTCGTATCAAATATATAAATATATGCATAAAATTATGCTTTATCTGATTCAGTCTGTGTTTTTCCATTACCTCTGCACTGTACGGCCTTCTATATATCCCATTTAATTAAAATATTATATTTAAGCGTATTTTATGATCGGGCGCCGCCGGGCACTTTGCCAGTTAATCATAAAATTGAATTCACCTCTGTATAGGCGACACTCTCTATCCTTATCTCTACTGTTATACAAAAGTCATTGTGCGTGTGAGTTCCTTCCTGAGCCTATCTTTTACAAAATTCACACAAAACTAATTTAAATATCTGGTAATGTTCTTAGATTTTTTTGTACAGACATTAATTGGATAAGTATCAGAAATTGACAAAAAATCCAATCTTAGAAATGGATCTTCTCTCTTAGTGATAAAACAAATATAATAATTCTTACATGAAAATATTTTACGTTAAACCAAGCAAGGGGGATAATAAAATTTTAGCAAATTATTTTTCCTTAAAAAAATTTTTTATTACAATTTAGAGATATAGCTTAGAGGTAGATCATTCGACGCCACGTCGAATGATCTCCCGTTCAAGCTCGGCCATACGTCAGCATTTTATTTAAATGTTTTCTTCTTGGTTCACTTTCCGATAAAAGAGGAAATGCCATTTAAAATCGCTGCAAATCATTTCTTCGTTTGCATATTTTAATACTAATCATTAATCGGAAGTGACTTTTCCGGGGCATTCATTGTCAAGCCGAAATATCAGCTAAGGTGATAATGTAAATAAGCACAGATGGAATTTTATGAATGGCATTTTCATTAGTATTCTTTTTTGTTTTGTTTTTGTTTTCAGTGAGTTATTCCACTGGGCAAATTATTCCTTGTAATATATATTAGCCAATATAGAATTGATTTTATAATAATGCATACGCAATCTGGAAGAATTAAAGTATCATGTTTAAGCGTATTGTACGACCGGGCAACGCCGGGCTACCAGTTAAAGGTAAAATAAAAGTAAACGAAACGAAAATGATCCACGCAAGAAAGTTCAATTGCTCAAATATATCTGTATTTGTTTTTCATTTACAGATGATGACTTTATCCTGCATTAACTAAAAGAAAATAAATTTGATTTAATATATTTGTATCTAAATTACATGCGCATTTATTTTTGCAGATTTATCGTTTTTTACTAACAAAAAAAAGCACAATTTAATCCGAAATAATTTATATCGCCATTATTATCTGTATTGCAAAAATACTCATATAAGTATGTATTTCTCGACTTGATAAGCGGTAAGAATCGCGGTCAGAGCAGAATGCAAAAAAAAAAAAAAAAAAAAAATTATCTATAGATAGTAAAAATGGTTTAATGTTATTATTAAATATTTATAAATAAGGAATCCTTCTGGGTTAAAATCCATTGACCATGACGTATGTAAAATTTAGAAATCACTGTAGAAATATATCAACCATACGAGGCCGCTCTGTCGTAAGATATGCTTGACTATGATATATTAATTCCTGCAGATTACGCATTTATTATTAATACCCATTACGCTATCAATTATTATATTGTACCTAATATATAGTAGTAATACCAAAAGCAACACAAAAATATGATTTCGGTACCATCAGCTAGAATCGAAACCAGAACAAACAATCTTTCAGCCACATTCGTAAGCCCCTGGGCCACGCTCATAGACATATAAATAATAATAAAAAATAACGTTCTTTTATCTATGAATGTGCATATGAAAAGTTATTGTCGACTACTCCTGCCAAACTTACTTTTATTGTTTTTTTTTTTTCGGCATCTTCACGGTAATGTTGCCAGCTAAAATCAAATCGAAAGTGTGCTACAAGTCCAAATACGTAATATATCAAATGTCAATTCGGTAGATCAAATATATAGAAAGGAGTTTGGTAGTCTTTTCGCACACACACAAGCTGACAAGGTCACTTATATATATATACATACACGTGTGCTGGAACGTTTTCATCTTAAATTCTACACAATTATGCAGAATGTAGAAACTATGCAACAATAGAATTCAGCGTTATAGTGAAATAAAACCAATAAGCGAATAAGAAAAAAAAAGGAATAAGTAATTAACGCTCGTTTACAAAAGAATATGCAGATCATTTAATCTTTATGTAATCGCTTCGTATCTATGATTGGGTATATTAAGAATTTCGTTTTAATAATTTTTGTATAGAAAATGTAGGTTTTTAATATCAATGTCAGAGCGAGATAAGAAAACTAATCTTCCTAGGTAGCTAGTTTACGGTGAATAAGCGAAAGCAAAACCAGGTAGCAACCGAATTCAACATGAGGTGTTTATTTCGCTTATTCATCATAATGTTGACATATTTCCACGTGTTTTTCTCAAGGTTATACGCGTAATACAAAATGGATTTTAAATTGAAACGATTTCTCATTAAATTATATTTCGCTAAACAAATTATAACACACGCATTAAACTATAAATATAATTTAATGCCTCCATAGAAATTTTACTGCTCTAGCCGCGATCTTTAACATTTACCTAAATCTCTATATCACTAACACGTTGTTTGATTTACTAACTTATTATTTATTGAATTTAAAAAAAAAACTGCAATAGTGTAAAGTGATAAAATGGATTTGTTTATAATTCTTTGTTAATATTTTATTTACTTACAATATTAAATCAACCAGAATGCATTTCGGTTTCTTCATACACGTGTAAAACATTCCAATCAAATCTTAATAGTTGAATATAATTTTGGGGAGAATTTAAAGAGTCGAGAAAAAAAATTACTAACATTTTCAGAAAATTAAGATTTAAAGTTCCTGGGATTATTTGTCTCTTCCAAATAATATATATATATATATATATATATATATATATATATATATATATATATATATATATATATATATATATATATATATATATATAAGTAATGTGATTTATAATTTAAAAATTAAAAAAAAAATTTTTTTAATTTAAAAATCAAATTTTAATTAAATTAAAAATCAGTTTCATAAGAAGGAACAACAACAAAGTCAATTATCTGTACGATCGTTTCGGAAATCCGTGCTTTTTATTTGTGGTATACATGAAGTCACGTAGAACAATTATACATAGTTTTTTTGGTAAGCACGGTCTCCTCATCAGCAAATTAAGGAGGATTTCTATTGAATTGAAAAGACACCAAAAATAAACCTAGCATTAAAAGTAAGGCAGATGAATCTTTTAGTTTTTCTTTTTTTGAAATCAGGAACTGTATTTAAAGTAGTCATTTAGATGTTTGCTATAGCTTTTTATTTTATTGCTAGGTTTATTTTTGGTGTCTTTTCAATTCAATAGAAATCCTCCTAAATTTGCTGATGAGGAGACCGTGCTTACAAAAAAAACTATGTATAATTGTTCTACGTGACTTCATGTATACCACAAATAAAAAGCACGGATTTCCGAAACGATCGTACAGATAATTGACTTTGTTGTTGTTCCTTCTTATGAAACTGATTTTTAATTTAATTAAAATTTGATCTTTAAATTTAAAAATTTTTTTTTAAATTTTTAAATTATAAATCACATTACTTAATATTGAATTAGCTCTAGGACATTTAACTATCGAGCTTATTATATATCTAAATTACAACGAGCATTTCCTGTATTTTAATTAAACTAGTAATTTCACTATTACATTAAAATACACTTAGCTCTTTAGACTATTATTCTAATCTCCTTTAAATTATATATATATATATATATATATATATATATATATATATATATATATATATATCAGTATGAAAAAATTATTTGGAAACTTCGGATTACTATTCGCATTTTTAGTACCATTTTCACAATGTTTAGGTCGATGTAATCACCGACCGTTTTCAGGTGTATCATGTCGCACTCAATAATGTTTTTGTCGAACTCGGGAATTTGGACGGAATTTGGAACGGAATCCTTTATTTACTTTACGGGTGTAACGTGCTCTTGTTCCGTCAGCCATGACTGGATAGAGGTGCTAAGTAATTCCCAATGTATTTTTCAGTCGCCCACACCGATAATTGAACCTTCAGGAGTTTGACTTTTTGCAATGGACTTTTCCAAGTACTCTAACCACTGCGCCAAAGGACCTTGCGGACACTAATAATAATAATCAATCCACTTCTCAAAAATTTAGAAACGGCATTACAAAATTATTTTATACTTTTGTTCTATTAATGTTTCGTAATTTTTCAGAAGATTGATTTTTCGTATTATTTGAATTCTTCGGTCTATTATTCTCACGTTTGTTGTTATTTTCACAACTTTTCGATCGATGTAACCTCCGAATTATTAAGGTTCATCTTATCGAACTTCGTGGAATCTTTTACGATCGCAAAAACTCTGGGCATAGTGGACAAACTACTTGGTAAAAATTAAATGGTAAGTTACACCTTTTAGGAAGTTGAAGGTCCAAATCTCAGTAAGGGTGGCACTCAAAATACAATTGCGAATCGCTTAGAATTTCTACCCAGTCATGGTTAACAGAAAGAGAGCATACAACAACCATGGATCAAATGAGAGGCTCCGTTCGAAATTCAGTGCACATCCCAGAGTTCGACAGAAAGGTGCTCGTGTTCAGCAAAATGGGTCTGTAGAAGATTGGAAGTTACCTTAACTGGAATGTTGTGAAAGTAACTCAAGATAGGAACAGTAGTCCGAAGAATGTAAGAAGAAATTTGTCGTATTAATAATTTTATAACATGCCGTTTGAAACAATGGTGAAGGTGTGTTTTAATGGGCCGAGGGAATGGGGTTCAATTTCCAAAGGCTAAAAAATCGTACTTGATTACTTTTGCCAAACAATCGGCATTGCAGTATATGGATAAGAGTTAAACAGATTAATTCCTACATCGTGATGTAGTAATCAATGGGAAGAAGCCTTCATGTCGCCCTCGACTATGTTAATTAGGCCACACTACTTTAGAAATAAAACGCCAAATAATTTATTCTTAAAATCCATGAGATAATGTATAAAATTTATGCTTCCTGCATAATTCCTTTAAAGAAACATTAAATTGTATTTTCATTCATCAACTTCTCTCCAAGAGTGGCGGCAACAATTTTAAGAATTTTTGTGAAATTTGCTGAAATGTTATTAGTGTGATTATGTATGAGTTCTACAGTGATAAGCCACTAACTTAATTCTAAAAGTGGAGCGCTATTCTTCGTGTGAACTGATTTGCTTTTGACAATAATTTATAAATGTAATCTTGAATGTATACCCCTTTATTCCTCAAATATACCACACGTACCCACTGCTCTACTTATTATAAATATTTCGCTTTGGAAACAATATAATCAACTTGTGCGCTCTCAATTTGTGTATTCTAACAAATTTTAATCCTTACACATATTTTCAACTCAATCAATTTACAACAATTTAATACCCTGGTATTTAATGGGTTAATTTAATGGCTAAACTGTACCAGTACAATCAAATTAATCTTTAAAACTATTTAAAAGTAAATAATGCTTTGGTAAAATAAAATCAGTTCGCATTACACGTGTAAATGTTTGGCTGGTTCTATCCTTTTAAATTAGTTGCTGAAAATTGTTTTCTACGGAAAAGTGGATAAGCAACATATGTTAGTAGAAATAAGAACACAAACACAGAATTTGAGCTGAACAAAGATATTTCAGTCGATTTCTTCGACCATATTCACTTGCTAAGGTGAAATACCTCGATTAAGATTGAATTTTTGTGTATCATCGATTCTATTAGCATGTAATCTAGCTTATCCAACTATACCATAAAATCAATTTTCATTTTGTGTGAAATTGTTATTTAATGTTTTCTCCCTAAAATATGAAGTATTAAGTTATGTGTATGTTCGCGATGGGCGAAAAAAAGGAAATCGTACCTGTCGAACTTAGTCTCATCACTTCCTATGAATGGCACTTGGACGTATAAAAAACGTTAGCAATACGAGAAACAAGAAAAGCAACAAAACAATTAGAAAAGAAAAGACTTGGTGGATAGAAACAAACGAACAATTTTAATAGGAAAAGAAAAAAGTAAAATTAGAGCCAAAATCTCAGTTATAAAGAAAGTGTTTTAACATTTACGAAAGATAGAAAAGAAAGAAATACAGACGGGTTGAAAAGGCTGATTTATTCACTGTTGTAATATGAGATTTCAACCGACGTATGTTTCTTTAGAAAGGTTGAAACACTTTAGCAAAATCGAAAAGAGTTCGTTCCCCTTGTTTGCAAGTTAAGCTTAAACTTTTTAATGTCGCCTTTTTTTAAAAATATTCTCTCGCGTAGATTAGTTGAAAATCTGCAGACAAAGGCTTCTTATAAAGATAAATAACATTCCAAGAATGTCCTTCTATAGCGAGGAATTTATTTCCGCATTTCCGCAGAAATACACATAATTCTTCGTATAATAACGTTCTCTGAAAGGGCAAGAAGTCCAGAAAATCACTTTCTAGTCCATTTTTTGAGTCCGGTCAAAATGGAAATATTCTTTTCTTTTGACTTAGCAAAATTGCATCTTGAGACGTATCCATTTTTTTTCAGGTCTTAGAAAAAATCTAGTTTGAAGTGATGGATACTTCCAATTCAATCTTTCCTAGTGAGAATGTTTCCCACGCGTGTCTTCTCTCATGCAAGCTCGTATTTTTTTTTTCGGAATATTTATCTAGCAAGTCCTCGACAGATCTCTAGGATTTCCTTGAAGAAGATTTCTCTCTGCGGGATACAAATGCATAAGGTAATTTCAACATTATAAATTTCGTCAGGTAACTTAGATGAGTTTATTTCAACATTTTAACAGTCTTTTTAGGCGCACATATGATAGCACGTCGACACATTCAAAGTGTCAAGTCCGAACTGCCAACTTTAGCTTGTATTTTACCACAAAATGCGGGAATGCGCGGATCAATCAACAGGCAGAAACCAGTCAGCTGACCAACAACTTCAATAGCAGTGAAGCAAACGCAAAAGAAAGAAGGAAAGAAGAAGAAAAAAAAAGAAGAAATATATCCCAAAATAAATTTCTACAAACCTTTTAAATCGTAACGGTTATATAGCATATTCATCACAATATAAGTCTTTGGCACAAATGCGCTTTACTTCGCCGGAAGCACTGTTTTTTTCTGTTTGTTTTCATTTCCGGTAAAGTGATGTTAGCAAAAAGGGAAGTCATTTCGCAATGGTTTTTTTTTTCTGAGTATTTTAAACTGAATCCTGCAATTCCTAAGTCTTATTTCATATAATTAAATAAATTTATCCTTTATCCAAAAAGTTACATAAAAGACATTCTATTCATTATACTATAGTCTAAACTGGACGAATAATGTTTTTTGCAATAATATTTTAAAATAATCATCTTAAAATATAGAAGGTTACATTTTATGTGTAAATTTTTAAAATTTATATTTTGAAATAGTGTCGGTAAATTAAAAAAAATAAAATAAAATGACCGATAATGCATGTTAACTTTTATTATACAGGGTCTCCGTAAAGTTACAAATAAATATTTTAATACAATGTCTGACTGTATTGTTAATATATTACAGGGTGTCTGTATAGTAACTTGTAAGACTGTATAGTAACTTTACGGACACCCTGTATATATCTGTGTATATGAATGTTTGTTTTTATACGTAATGTGTTAGTGTGTGTATGCGTGTATATGTGTGAAGGGCACTGATATACAGGGGCGCAGAACACCTTGCCATCCAATCATGGTGATCTTTAAATATGTGAGGTTTGTGACCGGGTTCTCGTGTCCAAAGCAGTTCTTGCTAACCACATCAAAGCGCACGATGATACGAGTTGCGTTGCTGTTAGTTTCTTCCAAACCAATGACCATCTTCAATGTCATGTTTGCTTGAGTGTGTGCAAGTCGCTGGCGGGACTGAAAAGTTATATTCGGACACATGAACATTCGGTGACTGAAAGAGTGGCACTCGTCTGAGGAGACGATTCAATCATATGCGTTGATACCTTTGTGTATATAAGTGCATGCATGTATATATGCATCTATGCCTGTGTATGCCCCTATTGCTCGTGAGTGAGTTGTCTCATTTAGTTTCATCTTTTATCCTATATTATTTTACATTATTTTATTTTTTATATATGTATATATATATATATATATATATATATATATATATATATATATATAAATTCCCGTTCACATACACCTTACATCTTACAGGATAAAGTTAGAACCCAGAATTAGATAGAATCGAGCAATTGCATCGACAACGGACAACGCCAGACCCAAAGTGGGTTTCGATGTACTGCATCTCATCAGTGACGTGCTCCGACTCATGAAGTGCGCAATGCTGACGACCTAACGATATGGGCCATGGCGCAATCTATTGACTATGCCTCGATTTTTTAAATTCTTATATTTTCAACCAGTTCTACATTCTACGATGTGACAAGCAACGCGTCATATATAACTAAGATAGTTACTGCTGGTATGCAGGCGGTAGATATCACATCTACAAACATTAACTGAAATTAGCCGACTCCCCAGACACGATTACGGAACAATCTTATTTTGTTGAGGGACATCACGTCCCTACGAAGGATGACCCGCTTTTTCTACATATATTATACATTAAGAGGAGATTATAGATAGATATATAAATTCCCGTTAACATACACCTTACAGGATAAAGTTAGAACCCAGAATTAGATAGAATCGAGCAATTGCATCGACAACGGACAACGCCATAATTGCTCGATTCTATCTAATTCTGGGTTCTAACTTTATCCTGTAAGGTGTAAGGTGTATGTGAACGGGACTTTATATATCTATCTATAATCTCCTCTTAATATATATATATATATATATATATATATATATATATATATATATACATGCGTACAATTATAATTATACATTAAATTATTAAACCATTACTTCTGATCAGTAAACCCTTCACTTATTTGAACTTTTCACATTTAAAATAAATAAATCTGAATTATCGTCTTTACTCAATTATATTCCTGCCTGGGTTCAATTGTCCTCAACTGACCTATATTTTTCTGTTCTAAAATCAAATTTAGAAAAATGATTCTCGATCTGCCTTCTTTCCATTGTTTCTTACTCTCCTAAACTATGTCCATCTGTCTTTCTTCCCTCATTTTTCGACTTCTTAATATTCTGTTTCCCTCTTCTCTGTTCTTTGATTTTCAATTTTCCTCTTTTTTACCACCCAATTTTTTGATTTCCATTTGAATCTCCACTCTAACACTTCAATTTGCCTTATCCGTTCCTTTAAAAAAAAGTTGTATATAAAAAAAAAACTGGAACTTCACTTCTCCATGATCAGATGGTATTTCTGGAAGCTTTCATTTTCCCTTGCCATTTATAATTCTCTTTTCTAATGGTTTACCAATGGATTTTCAATGGACTCATTACGGATTTATCCAGTTCTTGATTCATCAGTCTTTCTCATTTGATTTTTACCATATTCTTTTTCCCCCTTTTTCTCGTTTCTACTTTGTTAATCTCATTGACTCCCTATGAACTGCTACTAACTGTTAACTTTTTGAATCGGGACAAGATCAAAGTGTAGTATCTGTTCTTCAGATGCTGCACTTCTATTTCTTGTTCTCTTTCGGTGGAGGAGAAATCCTTCACGACTGAGACAATTTTTATTTTTGTACCTTTTCTCCACGTCAAAAAACGACCCTGGTGTCTAACTCTGTCCCGTGGGGAGGCATAGTAAATAGGTACAATATGATTAATTTCATATTTGTAGATCCCTTTAATACATTAGCATAAAAGATTGTATATTTTGACACCCTCTCCTCTCTGATTAAGAAGGGTTTTCTTGTTTATTTGTACTCCTTGTCGAATAATTAAAATTTTATGACATTTTGTATAACTTCCTTACAGGGTTACAATGTTTTTTTTTAAAATGATGATTACATTTTCAATAACTATATATATATATATATATATATATATATATATATATATATATATATATATATATATATATACTAGCGAGGGGGAGCCTGGCTTTTATCGGTGATAAAATATACTTAACTATGATATTTTAATTTGTCCAGATTTCGTATATATTGTTATAGAATCGTAATTTCAAAAGTAAAAAAAAAGTATTTTAGTGCCATCAGATAGAATCGAAACCGAAGTCAAAACTCTAGCCTTCAAAGCTAGTGATCTTACCACTATAAAAACGTGACACACATATGATCTGCTAAAAATACACTAAGATGAATATACAAAATATATAATGATTTTTTTTTTTCAATTTTGATCTATTTTAACCTCTTAAAACTATTTAAACGGACTAGGAACAA
>NC_136521.1:38374894-38457394 GCF_053919585.1 Euprymna scolopes
GTCTGCTAGTATTTTAATAAAGCTACAGATTTTTATTTGTATGTTTTGCATAGAAAATTATTAATTCGTGTTTTGGCTTTGCAGAAAATTATTGTATTGTGCAAAGAGAAAGAAAGGACAGGGCAATAACGTCAATGTTCAGTGAATTTAAGACAGTAGGCCGATAACTTCAGACAGCCTGTTTCTGTAGGACCAGACCCGCTTTGTGTGGATCGATTTCCATAAAAGAAATATGAGTATTATTCCGAACACGGAAGAGCGTAATGATTTGTACCTTTTTTTTTTTTTGACAGATTTTACGCCAGTAAATAAACAAAAATAGAAAGAATTCTCCGTAGAAATTGCTTATCTCCAGCTCTCCATCCTAAGTCAATGCTTCGGCTGCATTTCTTTTCTATTTCTGCTGTCGCGAAGTTGACTTGCCGCGTTCCCCGCCATCAGCTTTCAAGTTGCCTCTCGCTTTTCAAAGATGGCGTGCGATTTGTCCTATCTGATCGCTGTTTGCCGTCTCTCGGCTCTGTTGATACGCGAGCTTAACGAAGCGTAGCCCGCCAATCTGCCTTGTCATCAGCATCAACACGTTGGCCGTCGGCTGGCTTGCAGCCTCTCCAGCGTAACCCTTGTCATCTTTTAAACTCGACATCGGCAGCCGTTTCTCCGCACCGCGACTCCTTTGCCGTTGATCCGGTCGATGCGGAACGTAATGGACGTTCCTATTCAGTTTTGATGGCATCACCAAATACGCAGGTCTTTGCGGGCTTTATCTCTAAGTTTTATCCGACTTAGTATCAATGTTGCTTCTTTCATACGCGCGCCCACACACACACATACACACACACACACACACATATATATATATATATATATATATATATATATATATATATATATATATATATATATATATCCTGAATCCACTTAGAGTACATAAAAAGGTATAATTTATCTATCAATTCTAAAAAGTTATATTTATTTTAATATTTTTAAATATATGAATAGAGCTAGGTAGTAAGTT
Source organism: Euprymna scolopes (assembly GCF_053919585.1). Classification (NCBI taxonomy): domain Eukaryota; kingdom Metazoa; phylum Mollusca; class Cephalopoda; order Sepiida; family Sepiolidae; genus Euprymna; species Euprymna scolopes. Next base: position 38,375,910 of record NC_136521.1, read on the forward strand.
TTGGAATATATGTCAACTAAGCTACACAAGATACTATGCGTTTCACCCCGTAATCCCAGTAGAAAATCGTCAGAATATAATGCAATATTGTCTGACGATTTTTTACATGGAATTTGAGGGAAATACACACACACACACATACAATACATATATATATATATATATATATATATATATATATATATATATCAGCAGAAATACATTAAATAGTACTAATAAAAACTAAAAAAAAGCCTACTATTAATAAAACAAGCTTTACCCATAGTAATAATATCCTGAAATGTTTGTAAAGTTATTAAAATAATTCAAAATTATACATGTAAATATATATATATATATGTATATATATATATATATTGTCCAAAACCAGCCAGATTAATCTATCCCTGAATATGATTCCAGAAGAATTGGAAAGTAGTCGATAATATGGCTATTACATCAGCCAGTCCCTGCCAGAAGTGTAGACCGTCATTCGGATGTTGGAAAGAATCAAAAATATAATTAATAAACAAAAAACGTCTTTTTTATTTAATTAAAGATGCTTAAGAGAAAAAGTGCTACATTATATATTTATATATATATATGTGTGTGTGTGTGTGTGTGTGTGTTTATAACTGTTGCTTTTACAGGGGCATTGCTTTCAACAAAGCCTTTATCAGATGATGACGCTGGGTTCAGGCATGGCTTCGCGGCCGAAGCATTATTACCACTAGCCCAAAGCGCCCCAGCAGTCTCTCAAAATATCACCAGAATTTTGTCGGGATTTCCATATCACCAATGTTGCAGATAGAGCCTTGTCTCGTAGTTTTTGTGTGTATTTTTCTTATTTGACAGAGAAAGGCCAAGGTTATTAAATAAAGTGGAGGCTTAGTTCGCAATAAAATAAAACCTCGGCATCCGACTTCGATAGGAAATGCAATGGTTTTCCAGCCATTAATGATGCATTCTTCTCGCAGAGCTTCATATTTTTCCAACCTATTCTTATGTGATCATTAAATATTTTCCTGAAATGGTACCGTTAATTCATCAAAAAAGTATTTTTCAAATTAACAGACCAAATGTCGATATCCGGACGCTGATCTGTTAACCTTATTTCAGTTGAAAATATGAGCCGGCGTTCAAAATCGAATGCAACGCGCCAGTCCATACAGGCATCAAACAATAACGATCTCTGCTTAGTTCTACATAAAGATTTGGAATTATTTCCTTCTTTAACGAAATGAATTACCCTACTGTTGGTATTTTGAGCTTTATTGGCAATCACACAACATATTTTCGCAGTTTCCGCAACACTCTTAAATACTTCATAGCGTAGCTTCATTCACGTGTAGCTTCTTAAGAAATGTTCGCATCCAATGAGAATATGTTTGAGATTGGCAGTTTCCCACACGCTTTTCATCGATCGAATGTATGAAGGTTAACTAGTGTTGGTAATACATCGTAGACTGTTTTTATCAAAAAGCTTCATTTTTTAGGCTCCATTTCCGGCCATATAATTTCCCTGGTTTTTACGCTCTCCTTGATTATTTTGACCTACAACTGTAACAATGCGCTTGGCTTCTTCAAGATTATAGATTTCTTCTGAAACCATTTTCCTCTTCTTTACAGGTGGCTCTTTGGACCACCATTGTTTTTGGTATAGTCCTAGACCTGTTTCCCGTATGCCACAACATTGACTATTTCTTGCATCTTAAGGATCTTAAGGTCTGATAAATATATATATATATATATATATATATATATATATATATATATATATATATATATATATATATATAAATATATATAATGTAAAAATATATTTATTGCCTTATAATATATACCAATCCTTATTTAAGAAGCTCAATGTAATTACAGAGGAATATAATGAATAATTGACAAAAGTCTATATTCCAAATTTCATGAGGGTGACCATCTTACAGTTTATTCCTTTTATTCAGTTGACTTTTACAATTCTTGGCAGTATCTGTTTCGTACACAAGATCAATCACTTACTTATATCAATTAGTGAATCCATATATATATATATATATATATATATATATATATATATATATATATATATATATATATATATATATATATATATAACTTACGTTACAATATTCATATCGGGCTTAAAAATAATAAACAGAGAAACCCTAGATCTCTTTCGCCAACAAACTCATCATGGGTTAATCGGTGGACACAATTTAAAAAAAAAATCACGCAAATAGCAATGGCTACGCGAATATGAATGTAATTTTTACTTATCGCAGGAAAAAATATTCAAATATAAATATGTGCAATAAAGTAAAATATATGTACAAATAATGACGGTTTGAGGAGGAGTTAAAATATCTCCAAATAAGTCTAACGGATTAATGAAGCCCTTCTGTCGACGGAAAAGGTTTCTGTAATAGGATCAAGACTGACCCTAAACTCCGCCAATGATTTTTAGTCAGCTCAGTGTAGAACTCTAAAGCTCTCACATTGTATACCCATTGCTACACGTTGGATTTTTTCTTTTTTTTTCTCCTAATAAAAAAATGTACACGCATACCCGATAGTCGTTGCTTTTTACGTTAATTGTTTAAAAAAATTTTATTGGTGATATGTACTAACAATTAACTTTTGATACGGTTTTGGTCAATAGGATATGTAGGGTTTCAATTTCCACTATTTCTAAAAGCCTGTATATATGAATATACTAGCATGGGTGCCCGGCGTTGGCCGGGTGTTTAGAGGTGTATGCTGAGCAAAAAAAAAAGCGGGTAATTTTTTAAACTTTGACCCCTATTAGGACCCATGAAAATTTATTGTTTTGGCCTCAAATCAAGTTATTACGATAGATCCATGTCCACGGAACCTATATCTAAAATTTTAAGGGTGTAGACCCAAAATTGTCGGAGGAGTTTGGTAGAGTTCTTAAAGGTCAAATCGTTGAAATTTGACCCCTTAACAGCCAAATTTCTTGCTGACACCCGTCCCATCGATTTTCCCAAATCTCAGTACCCGGTATTTCAAATTTCGAGTCTATAGACTAAAAATTGACAGAGTTATTGCGTAGGGAAATGTACACAGACAGACAGACACACAGACAGACAGACAGACAGACACGTTCACTTTTATAGATATATAGATAAATTAAATTGTTATAAATATTAATTTACAGACTTTTAATTCGATCTCTTATATATATGTGTGTGTGCGCGTGTGTGTATAGTTCTTGTTTTTCCTAGATTTTAATCCAATCATGGTTTAGTGCTTGTATGATAGTTCTAAGTAACGGGTAGAGTTGTATTATAACAATACCATTATGCAGACATTATTGGCTACATATGTGCATACATCTTTAAGGTAAGATTTTATTGGACCATTAATTAAACGCAAAAAATATAGGTGACCATATTCTTGCATATTATTTCAGTTGAACAGAATAGGAATAAGAAGGGGGTTATGTATGTATCGGCTTTATACTTATTCACTAAAAAGTGTTTAAAAGTCCAGGCTTAAGCTATGGGAGTGTTAAAAAGAAAGTGAAATTCAAGGAATCTTCATAAAATGGTTCCTAACATCTATGGATCGAAGTTTATAAAAATATGAACCATTTGAATTTTTAAATGGAGGACTGTACTCAAATCATGCCCTGTAAACCCATTTTAAAAAATTCAAAGAATCTAAAATTAGAAAATCATTTTTTTCGTCTAAAGATTTTTCGTAATATTTAATAGTACTAGAGGTATCTAAATTTTTATGAATAGCTCAAACACCCTTGCCTTCTTGTGCATGAAATCAAATTCCAAAGAATACACCCCACATTATGTACGCGTACACCCACCAGACATGTCTAAAAATTCATAATGGTTCATACATTAATTTAGCAGTTAATTCTGTACATACAAATGTATAACCATATAAGCAAATCTGATATGTGTGTGTACGTATCATTCCACAAACCAAAATATGGAATTAATTTACACGTATACATGTTAATTATTTCTTTTTTAATACAAACTCCTGATATTTTTTCTGTTAGTACATGTTACACGTGTTTCGTTGACTAGTGGAAGACCACTAAACATTTCCTGAGGAAATGGATGTTCCTCAAAAACTATTAGAACGTTTGAAATCAAACAAGGAATTTAGAGAAAAAAAAAGACAAAAATGAACCGGCAATTCGTAAAATCTGCAAGTATCAAAAAGGAGATATATATATATATATATATATATATATATATATATATATATATATTAGTCATTAAGAGGAGATAATAAATAGAACTATGAATACCAGTTCACGTACACATTTTTCTGATAAAGCTAAACCCCAGAATTAGATAAAATCGGCCAATTTCATCGACAACGGACAACGCCAGGCCCAAAGTGGGTTTCGAAATACTGCATCTCATCAGTGACGTGCTCCGACATAGGCGCGAACCCAGGTTGTCGCACTCATGAAGTGTGCAATACTGCCGAACTAACCATATGGGCCACGGCGCAATCTATTGGCTATGCCTCGATTTTGTAAAATTCTTATATTTTTATCCAGTTTTACATTCTACGATGTGACAAGCAACGCGTCTTATACAATATTGTAAGGTCGTCAGTATTGCACACTTCATGAGTACGACGACCTGGGTTCGCGCCTATGTCGGAGCACGTCACTGATGAGATGCAGTACAACGAAACCCACTTTGGGTCTGGCGTTGTCCGTTGTCGATGCAATTGCTCGATTCTACTTAATTCTGGGTTCTAGCTTTATCGTGAACAGTTAAAAAAAACTAGTTGTAAAAACTGGAAAAGAAAGACAACATTTTCTAGTAAAAAATATAGTAAATTCATAACTTTAAATATTGCAGTATTAATTAAAACTTGATATTATTATATAATGTTAAATTTAATTAAAAAATTCTTAATGCTGCAATATTTTTAGTAATAAATGTATTATATGTTTTTACTAGAATACCTTTTTTTTCTTTTCCAGTTTAAACATGTAGTCTTTTTACTTTTCTATGTTTAATCTTAACCATATTACTTTGGATGCTAGCATTTTTCTATGTAATATAAAATTGGTGTTGATTTATTTGCCCTGGCTCTTGTACAATGCTGTTTTTTCTTCTGATGAGAAGCATTTGGCTTTGAAATTTCATGGTCCAAGGATGTTTCCTCTTTCATTTTCCTTTTACATATTGTAATTAACCTCATCCTTATTGAAACGAGAATATATATGTGTGCATGTGGAAATATTATCTGTATAATAGCGTGTTCGTGTTGGTAAACGGACTAGAGCCTCAAGCCGCCATTCTTCAACAGTCGGTACTTCTTGCTTGTAAACTTTCGCTATGTGAGAGGCAGAGCAGAACAGACACTCAGATGTGGAGAATGAAAAAAAAAAAATGCACTTCCTTCCCACACATTTCAGCGCGCCACCGCTACCATAAAGAACAATAAAAGTCTGCATCCTTCCTACAAGCGCATTCTTTCTCTAATGTTGTCTTTTCAATTGATGACCCGCCAATTCCATTCTATCTCGTTGCTTAGCAGATCTTCAGACCCTCAAATATTCCGCCAATTATTTCGTTCGAACATCTGAACTGGCCCCATCCTCTTTCTCGGTCATGATTAATTCATCATCCGATGCTGACAAACTAATCGAAGACTTTTCGGCAGTGCATTCGACCCACATCTTTTCTTTATTCGCCAATTTCTTATCATTTATAGATAACGCATGCGCAAATTCAATTGTACCGATGGAATTGGCTGTTAAATAAAAGTTAAAAATTCCAAAATGTGAAATATCATAAATTGGGAAAACAAATAAAAAAAGAAGCATTTCTCGTCCCAACAATGTATTACTTACTAGGGGGCGCCCCGCTTTTCCTAGGCATAAAATACGCTTGAATATGCTATTTTAATTTGTCCAGGTTTCGTATATATCATAGTTTTAAATGTAAAATCACGACTCTATTTAGGTGCGATCAGCTAGAATTGAAACCGAAACTGTAGCATTCAAAGCTGGTGACGTTACCACGGTGCCAACGTAACGCGCATATAAGCCGATTAAAAATAAACTATAATGAATGTACAAAATGTCTCACGACTATTTTTTAATTTTTATCCATTTTTGATCCCTTAAACCAATTTTTACTGGTTAAAGAATAATGAAAGAATGACCCGTAAAAAATCCAATCATTTAAGTCCCCTAGTGCCGCTCTGTGACTTTTAGTTTCGAAGGAGATAGAATTTGGAAATATGTAGACAGACAGACAGACAGACAAATAACAGTCGTGATGCAGGCCGTAACCTGCAAATATAAATGAAGATCTATTTATTGTTCAAGTTATGTCATGCTAGTGGTACAAGCGAGGAAGGTCTTTCGAACAGTTAGACTGTCGACAATGAATGAGAGCTTTAAAAGAAATAAGGGAACTTTAAAAATTGCATGTATAAAAAAAAGAAACAGACTATTCGCTATTTACTGAAACAAAACTTTATTATTCAAATTAAAACAAGAATGCAAAATAGCTAAGTTCTGTGTTATTACGTCGTTGAAATAAATAACCATAATGTAGCTTTGCGAGTTTGAAAGACTCGAATTCTTACGTTTCTTACGAGACATCAAAGTACACCAAAGAGAGATGAAGAAATCGAAGTCCGTTAACAACTTCTGGAAGGCGCCACGGTAGTCCTCTTGTATCAGCGTGTCAAGGACTATTGTCACATCTTCTTTCTTAGTCTCGCACAATTAACATCTGCAACAGAGAGAGAGAGAGAGAGAGAGAGAGAGAGAGAGAGAGAGAGAGAGAGAGAGATGAAACTGTTAAGCATTTTAGTTATATATACCATACCTTATCATTTTACGCGTTTCGGTTGCGCAGAAACAGAAAAATCCAAATAGTTTTAATAGAATATAGTTTCCTTTAATGGAACAAAGATACGTGTGTAAAATTTAAAATAATTTTTTTTTGTACGTACAAGCAGGTGTTTCTGCTGGTCGTTAAGGTGCGTTCTGCTTATTTTCATGAATGATTGACAATAGTTTTAGTAAGACTGATAAACCCCTTTCATTAAGACATACAAGGACAAGCAAACTAACTGTTATTCACTGTTTTATTATGAAACAGAAAAAGAGACAGATAGGGAGAGAGAGAGGCAGAAAGAGAGAAGCTTATGGTATTCTTACTACTTTTTTACTTCTTAACTTCACTATTTAACTTACTGCAATAAGTGACTCACACGGACAGACATCGAGGTAACTAAAACGAATAAAATTTCATGCAGGAAAAATCAACGCATAGACGACGCTCAGTGAGTTTCTTAAAGTTTTTATTGGTGAAAATTTCCTCGTTGAGAGAATAATAACTAAATAATTATTTACTGAAGCGTACCAACCTACCAACGTACGCAGTGAGTGACGCACCGCACAACGACTCAGAATAACGTTCAGCTTAGCTTTTTTTCGACGTTATTAGACGTGTCTGGTTCGCATGCTTCCGACACAGAGACTGATTGGAAACCTTCGTTTATCTCGCTCGAAGACAAGACGTCATCATATCGTTCGAATGTTTTGTTTACAGAGTTTGGCTTCTTGTTTTGTCACCCTGGTCCATAGCAGAATACATAATGGAGACGAGAAGATTAGCGTGACGTGATGTCGTTTATATAAAACTAGGCTGGGTGTCCGGCGTTACCTAGGTGTTTGGAGGTTTGTGTTGAGCAGCAAAAAATAAAAATAAGGTGTAGTAAGAATGTAGACAGGCTCGAACGCGTGACGCGAAGGCGGAAAAGAAATACTTGGTGGCGTCACTATGAAAGAGGTATTCTTGCTAACTTAGCAGTTGTTGGTTTCGCGGCGTAATAAGTTCAACACCAGCTGCGACGCAGTCCCATGGTTGTCTGAGGTTCTATAAATGTTTCCAAACTGTTTTCGTTTGGGCACTTTTATTGATCGTACACATATGAAACTCTAGTCTGTTTCGAAGTAATTTCCTCTGGCTGCAATAACTTCTGGAATGCCCCATGGAAGTTCTTTCGTACAGGCGTGTCAATGACACTTATCACAGCCTATTTCATCTCCTCAATCATCTTATAACGGCATTTCTAAGGTTTTTCTCCAGCACAGATCTGGACTATAGGTAGGAAATGTCTTGATGCTAATTAGCCTTGATGCTAATCCTGATCAAATAGTCTGGTCTTCTCTGACCACCCTTGGAACAAACTTCGTGCAAATTTTCCGCATAAAGATTTCTTGCAAATCTTCCGCATAACGGTTTCTTGCGAAAAATTGCGAGTGCAGTTCTCATATGGAGCTGTGCACTTATTGTCTCTATAGACACACGACGGTTCTTACCTATGAAATTTGTTATTTGGATAATCAACACTGCTGTTCTGACTTCCTTACTCCACTCATACCTCTCTTCATCCGTCACATACTCACTGCTTTCCTTTGGTCGCTTATGCAACTTAAAAACTGATGCTCGATTAATGCAAGCTGGTACCAAAGCAATCTGAAGCATTTCCTACGTTTCTGTGACATTTTCTCTAAGATTAAACAGAATTGTACTGCCTATCGTTCTCCTAAAGTGCTCACACGTCCAAAATGCATTTTTGAAATTTACCAGTTGTGACAATGAGGCTTTAGTAGGATGCATTCCAATTCTTGCTCTAGCTGTTTATTTGAATCTGAAATCATAAAAATTAGTCAGTCATATCATAGTATGTATAGCAATAACATACTGAAATTTCGAAAGTCTACTAGAATTTTTAATGCCTGTATAAAATAAAAGTCTGGAAACTGTTTGAAGGCTCCTCATATACCGCCAACGTAGGTCCAGTGTAAAAAGTCCCATCCGAAGACCGAATATACCATGAATTAAACATTTAGAGATTATTTTTTATGTAAATAATTAAACTACTAAACTTACACTGATCTACATCCCATAATGCCTCCCTCTGCGAATAGTTTTAAAACGTCGTTGTCAGCTTAAGTAAAAAAAATCTATTCTTGCTTTTATTCTTTATTTGTTAAATGTTTAAGTTTGTGTCTACTAAGTAAACTAGTTCTTTATGAGCCGTTCCCCTTAAGTAATGGTGCTACCAGATCAGGTTGTCTGAAAATATTGGTTTCCTGAGACGAAATGCACCTAACATTGATGCCTTTTATTCTTCTAATTCGTTTCGCAAAACTTATGTTCTGCAAAAATCAAAACCAAAAAACAATCCACCTCTTTCCCCTTTTTCTTTTTCCTATTTCCCCTTTCTTTATATTTCCCCACTTCCTGACTGGTTTCCTAACTTACAAAAAATACCAAACAATAATATTGCAACCCTTTATCCTCTCCCAGTGCAAAACTCATTCATGTTCTGCGGGGCAAGAAACAAAAACAATAAAATGTTGTTTTTTTTTTTAGATTTAAAATATTAATAACTCCATTTTATTTCAGTATTTAAATTTGTGCATTTCTGTTTTATTAAATGCTAGTTTTTTTGTGTTTTTTTTTCTCGTACATAAATGTTTATTTATCTACCGAGTTGATTGCAAAAATAGATTACGAATTGTACTCATTTTTAGTTCGTGTGAGTGGAATCTATCACCATACTTTCCCTTAAACACGTCCGTGGGACTTTTATTAAGTACAATACTTAATAGTTTTTTTTTTTAATGGAGAGTAGAGAACGCATTGTGGATGCGTTATCGACAGCTCCTGTTACTCTCGCTTCTTCTTATTTGTCCCTCAGTCCTCATATTTAATGAGTGATTTTTCTGACAAAGGGAGAAGAAAAAGCTGTTTTCTAGGTTGGCAGTATTTCGTGCGAACTGTTGGCTGAGATGGCGGAAATTTTCTGTTTCTATGTCTATCATTGTAGCCATGTCACTAGTAAGGGTGCTGGAGGTAAACGTTTTGTCTGGGCTGACGTTATCTGCCTGATAGTCAGGGACCCGAACCTTGGATTAACCACTAAGGAGGCTGTCCTATCAGCAGGTGCAAAGTACTGGGGCTGCTGTATTGCCATTTGGTGAATGGATTCTGGACCATGCAGTAGCTTCTGGTGGGGCCTCTCGATGCCATACTAGTGGGTAATTGTTACGGCTTTACCTTATCATTAGCTACAAATAAAAAAAAAATTCTTCGTTTCTTTTTCTCTCTTAATTTCCCCTCTCTGTCCTGCTCTAAGTAAATCTGACGACCTAGTCCACAAATTTCCAAATTTCATCATGACAAGTTTCAAGAAAAAATACACGATTAAACCCGGTTCTCCAACTTCCAACGTAGACCCCTACTACCATGTCTCCTTCTCCAACATCAGGGGTCTACGTTCTAACCTTCCAGAGGTTGAAACCTAATTACAGGAGACTAAACCAGACCTTTTATTTTTAAGTGAAACTGGCATTGGACAGGCTATTTCCCTAGAAGAGTTCGCAATTAAAGGATACTCTAACTTAATCTCTAAATCTGACCCCCAAGATCGCCATGGGCATGGAATATGTGCCTATATTAAAGATAGCTTTCCATGTGGTAGGGACATCTCAAGGGAAGATCCTAACTTACCCTATATGTGCTTCCGGGTTGCTTTAGCTCACACTACAGCATTTTTATTTACTCTCTATCGCCCCCACAACAGCGGAGTTACTATATTTAAAAGCATATCTGAGAAAATTGACCGAGTCCTATCTGCTTATCCTTCAGCTAACATTCACGTATGTGGAGATTTCAATGTTCACAACGTCGAATGGTTGACCCACTCAAACAAAACCGATGATGAGGGGAGGTTCTGTCATGATTTCTCCATTGCCTATGACCTCACTCAGATTGTTCAGGAACCCACCCGTGTGCCCGACAATTACGGCCAGTATGCTAGCCTACTAGATATTTTTCTCACAACTTGCCCTGAACTATGTTCAGTTTCTGTTCTGTCGCCTCTTGGATCTTCCGACCACTCTGTTGTATCAATTAAGATAAAAATGAAATGTAATAAGTCCCCAGACGTACCTCTTCATCGTACAGTATATCGATACACTAAGGCTGACTGGGATAGCTTCCGTACATTTATAACTGATCTACCTCTGCATTCCATATTTAAAAAGGATGTGTCCTCTATAGTATTAGACCTGACGGAATGGTTAATTGTAGGTATTGATCATTTCATACCCTCGAAAAAGTTTCAGCAAAAACCTAACAGCCAGCCATGGTTCTCTCCAGAATGTGCTGCTGCCATTGCGCACAGAAATCACTTTTTCCACTGTTTCCAACGTAATAGATGTATGGAAACTAAAGCCGCTTTCAGGACTGCCAGCAACCATTGTAAGAAAGTAATAAAGAACGCAAGATGGTTGTATGCTCAATCTGTTAAGTCCAAAGTAGCTGAGCAGCGGCTTGGTTCCCACCAGTTTTGGCAAATAGCAAACAGAATTCTGAACAGAAGTGTGCGCTCCATTCCAACTATCATCAATGGACCTGAGGTAATCTCGTCATCATCAGACAAAGCCAAACTCTTTGTCAAGAATTTTGCAGCTAATTCTACCTTTTGCGATCAAGGCCGCCAACCCCCAATATTTCCTTCTGTATCTGAAAACACACTATGTGATATACGTATATCTGTACGTGATGTTGCCAAGCTAATCAAAAACCTTGATTCCAGTAAAGCAACTGGCCCTGACGGTATTCCAATTATAGTACTCTAAAAACTTCGACCTGAACTAGCGCCCATACTTACAAAACTATTTAAACGTTGTCTTAAGGAGAATAGTTTCCCATCTCCCTGGAAAATTTCATCTGTATGCCCTGTATTTAAGAATTCAGGTGATCGCTCATCCCCCTCTCAGTACAGGCCAATAAGTCTCCTGTGCGTCATGAGTAAGTTGCTGGAATCTGTGTTAAATACAGAAGTAATCAACCATCTCAACAAAAATAACCTTCTTAGTGACACTCAATATGGTTTCCGTTCTGTTAGATCTACAGCAGATGTGCTTACAGTTATATCTCATAGGATTAGCAAATCTCTCGACGGAGGCAACCTTTCTAGGGCAATTGCTCTTGACATATCTAAGGCCTTTGATAGGGTATGGCATAAAGGTTTACTTCATAAGATCTCTAGCTATGGTATAGCTGGAAATGTCTTCTCAATTATTAAATCATTTCTTTCTGATAGGTTCATAAGAGTAGTAGTTGAGGGGCAAAAATCAGAAGCCCACAGTATTAATGCCGGTGTCCCTCAGGGGTCCATCCTGGGCCCAACTCTTTTCCTGATCTACATTAATGATCTTCCAAATCACATCCTTACATCATTTGTAGACATTTATGCTGACGACACTACCATTTATGGTAGTACATCTAAGACAGTAAACGACCAAGTTCTCTCCAATTCTCTCTCCTCTGATCTTGAGCATGTAGTACAATGGGGAAAGGAGTGGCTGGTTACTTTTAATGCATCTAAAACCAAGCTCCTCTCTTTACATCATCAACATTCTGATCCACATCTGGCATCAATTGAAATGAATGGCTCTCGTCTTCAGGAGGCCTCAAGTTTTGACAAGCTTCTGGGATTGACCATTACTCCTGATCTTAAATGGAACACGTACATGAAATCTGTTGCCAAGGCCGCTGGAAAAATGGTGGGATCTTTCTATCGATCCAGTAGATATCTCACTGCTGATGCAATTCTCTATCTATATAAGAGCCAGGTACGTCCAAGGATGGAATACTGTTGCCACATCTGGGCAGGAGCTGCTAGAAAGGACTTGGCCTGCCTTGATAGAGTTCAAAATAGACTTCGTAGCCTCGTAGCAGATGTCCTTTTCTCTTCCTTGCAACCTCTATCTCACAGAAGAGATGTTGCGAGTTTGTCTCTGATGTATCGTAATTTTCATGGAAAGTGTTCGACTGAGCTTCAATCTATGGTCCCCCCTCGCAAAACTTTCACAAGAAACACTCGTCTAGCTGTAAACACTATCAATAATTCCCCCCAATCTTTATCTGTGCCTAAACCTAAACGTAGATTCCATGAACAAAGCTTTTTTATTATAACTGCACGCCTGTGGAATTGTCTTCCGTTTTCCTGCTTTCCGGCTGACTACAATATGGTTGTCTTCAAGTCTAACGTAAATAAGTTCTTGATGAGCCGTTCCATATAAGTTATCAAATTTACCAAATTTTCATTACTAATGATTATTATATTGTCCAATTTCTACTGTACACTCTTTAACCCTTATCCTTGAGTTGCCTCTTTGACCTTGATAATGAGTTGATACCTATGAAAAAAAAAAGAAAAAGTCCAATGTGAACAAGTTCTAATTGAATCGTCCCCCTAAGTAATCCAAGTTTCAAAATTCCCACTGTTTACTATGATAAAATCACAATGACTAATGTATACCTATTAACCCTTATCCTTGAGTGGCCTCTGGGCCTTGATAAGTGGTGACACCCTTGTAAAAAAAAAAATCCATTATAAAACAACCAAACCAAACACTACAAACTAAGGATTACAGATACAAAGAACTTGAAGAATAAATGCCTTTTACAAAATAACTGGATTCGGCATTAAATAACTTGTAAAGGGTTTATATGCCGTAAAACAACCAAACCAAACCAACCCACCCCCTTTAAGTAATACAATTTACCAAGTGTACACTACGAACGATTACTATGATATTCTCCCTTTAACTACTGTTCACTCTATAACCCTTATCCTCGAGTGCCCTCTGGGCCTTGATAAGTTGTTACTCCTATGCAAAAAAAAAAGATTATATTAAAAGTAATAACCTTGTTTTTTCTTATTTAATCACATACTTTCTAATAATATAAACAAAGCGACGAGGACATCATGTGGTTCTACTATAGTACGACCACATGAAGTCCTCGTAGCTTTGTTTATATTATTCATATAACTAATTATACCTATTTACTATACCTCCCCACGGGGCAGAGTTAGACACCAGGGTCGTTTTTTAACGTGGAGAAAAGGTACAAAAATAAAAATTGTCTCAGTAATCGGTATCAAATAAAATGTTGATACGGCTGGTTGACTTACTTGACGTTAATATTATTAAGCATGTCTTAAAATCATTAAATTACATCTCCCATCCCAAAATAGAGTTGGGCATATCTCCGCATGGCGCATCCCTTTTATTAGTGTTGTGGAGACGGCCACTAATTAACATAGGCGGGTGAGTGAAATATATAAAGGTATCAATCACCAATACCGGAAGAGTCCGGCAAGGACCGACAAATAGGCAAGACGCTTATGCTGCCTCCAGTAAGACATGCAACACGCCACCTGTCGGAATATCTCCAACTGAAGTATATCTGAAGACATGTAAATATGTATATAACTTTTCTTCCTAATATATTATTGTATACCTTTACTTTCGTGTTCTTGTTTATTATTTGCGCAGACACAACAATTAGGTTACAAATAATTAAATATCAGTACTTTCATTGCTAGAAATGATTGTTTTGTGTCAACTGCACTTAGCTTAGAAGAGTATTGTTTTGAGGAGAAATAAAGAGCATTCAATCACACAAACACACACACACACTAATATATAGTAATGTAGTATATATATCAATTCATAGCAAACCGCTCGGAAGCATCCTTAAATATTAAAGACATTTTTAATCAAAATTCTGGATTGGCAGATGACCGCGGAAAGAGAGGCATTCGATGGGTTGCACACACATATTGATTCTATGTAAAAAAAAAAAATGCGAAACTTTCCATTATTTTCTATTTAAATGCATAATTTGCCCAGAAATATATGCGAGGATATCGGCAAAAAGATTTGAAGGAATAGACTATGGGAAATAATAAACATTCCAGCGAAAAGAATGCTTATATAAATCATCACAAAGAGAAAGTATGACAGTCGGTCAGAGAATGATCAAGCTTGACACTTCTCCATCGTCAACATCCACACCAATCTCAGTCGCCTTCATTAATATCTCAACTTTAAATCTAAAACTGTTTGTCGGTGTAAAATAAAAACACAATGCTATTTTATAGATCAGCTGTGTTGTAGTTTACTCGCTGTCAGTGGGCATATATCGTTGAACCGTGACGAAAATAGATTATACAATTATATAGACTGAAAAGCGCATTTTGAATTACCGTTTTTGGAACACGTTTAGATGCAAATACTTTTTTAAAAAAGAAAAAAAAAATTTTAAAAATAAAAAAAAGAAAGGAGGAAAAATTTGAATTCTTTTTTGTAACAAAACATTTGCATCTTAACGTGTTTCAAAAATATTTTTGTCTGTTTATTTTTATTTATGTATATATATATATATATATATATATGTATGTATGTGTGTATGTATATATGGGTCTGTATATATATATATGTGTATATGCATATATGGGTCCGTATATATATGTATGTATGTGTGTATATATATATGTGTATGTATATATGGGTTTGTATATATATATATATGTATGTGTGTATATAGATGTGTATGTATATATGGGTCTCTATATATGTGTGTGTATACAGATGTGTATGTATATATGGGTCTATATATATATATATATGTATGTGTGTATATAGATGTGTATGTATATATGGGTCTGTATATATATATGTATGTGTGTATATAGATGTGTATGTATATATGGGTCTCTCTCTCTATATATATATGTATATAGATGTGTATGTATATATGGGGCTGTATATATATATGTATGTATATGTGTATGTATATATGGGGCTGTATATATATTTATGTATATGTGTATGTATATATGGGGCTGTATATATATGTATGTATGTGTGTATGTATATATGGGTCTGTATATATATATATATATGTGTATGTATATATCGGTCTGTATATATGTGTGTATAAATGTGTGCATATATATATGCATGTGTGTATATATATGTGTGTGTATATATATATTTATATATATATGCGTATATATATATATATATATATATATATATATATATATATATATATATATTTATATAATCATTGAATTATATAGACAATTCCTATCTACATGTTTTGGTTTTATCCTTACTAGTCTTATTAGTTTTGATTTTTCAACCATAAACTGGTTGATGTCATGCCCATAGTCACTTTTGACCCGACTACGTTTTTAATTCTTCCTCAGAGATGATTACCAGTGAAAACTTTTAGATGAGCGATATTCTTGAAAAACGCTAAGCATTTCTGTTGCCTGTATCGGATCTTTTTTTAACACTTAACGTCAACACTTGTTAGCTTTTAAATAACACTTTGCCTTCATATTTGAAGTGGCTTCAAGCACATTCCGGGGCGATTTTCATAAATATTGAATAATTAACACAAAATGAATTCAAATAGAGAAGGCAAAAACCAAAACAATGATCAGGAACGGGAATATTGTCAGTGCGTTATTACCAAAAAGTACATTTATTCGACTAGCCAAAAACCTAGTTACGTGGTCTGGAGTACAACATCACCAAAAATCGGCTGCTACAGGCTCCAGCAGAGAGCGATTACTAAGCTCATGCAAAATATCAGGAACATCTTCATTGCGCAGATGGAATGAACGCCTCTTATAAATATCCGATACTTGTCATTGTCGTATCGATAATCGATATTCGATAAATAAAACCCTGATTTTTCCTCGCCTAGTTTTTCCCTAAGGTAATAAAATCCGCCATGTTTGCGTATATACTCTGTCTTATTTCGAGACATATCTCGTTTATCTATATTACTTTGTCTTTTTTCAAACAAATTTAATGAGGTTTCCCAGAACCGCCCGTAAAATTCAATAGCCAGTTGACATCAACAATACACGATATTGACAAATATGATTGTTTACTGTTGCTCTTAAATAAGCCTGATGAGGAAACAACCTATGATGCGTCCTATTTAGCTCGTCGGCCATCTTGATTCAAAGATTAAAT
Organism: Euprymna scolopes; assembly: GCF_053919585.1. Taxonomy (NCBI): domain Eukaryota; kingdom Metazoa; phylum Mollusca; class Cephalopoda; order Sepiida; family Sepiolidae; genus Euprymna; species Euprymna scolopes. The sequence continues at coordinate 38,392,786 of NC_136521.1, forward strand.
TGACTGCCTACTGTTTCGATCTCTTGTATTGTGCCAGATCGATTATTAGAATTTGTTTGATTGACGATAACCAATCAGATAGTAGTCTTTTCTTTTCTTTTTATCTTACGGAATATCTTCACGCGTCTGAGAGAAAAGACGGACTTTTTAATTGATGTTATATATATATATATATATATATATATATATATATATATATATATATATATATATATATATATGATTGCTTCACGTAATCACTCAAATTGATGTACGGAGATATAATTTAATGTGTAAATTTTTCAGTATTTACTTCAGCAGCGCTCAATACATAGGTAGAGCTATGTAGTAAGTTATGAAAATATATATCGGAATTAAGCTACACAGAAAAGCATAATCCTGACGAATTCTCACGAGAATGAAACGCGGGATATTCTGTGTAGCTTAATTTCAATATATATTTTCATAACTTACTATATATATATATATATATATATATATATATATATATATATATATCAATTAAAGTCAAATATCATTTCTTAAGCAGAGCATATGCGAACAATAAAGTAGTAAAAATATATTGAACATCTATAGTAAATAAAATACTCGGCTAAGGATTTTTATCCTCGGCTCCCCAAATCAAGAAATTAGACCATTCCTGTAATTATTTGGTCCGCTGTTGATTTTGCTGTGGGAGTTTATTTCTGTGCAGTTCTAGAGGATTCACCCCCTTCCAGACGTTGCCTTTTCTCTTTGAGGGAGGGTTAGATTATGGCTAATCACCTTAGGCGCTCTTACCGGGAAATGCAGACACATTTTAGTAGCGCTGACTTCTCATTCCATCTTTACCACCTTGGTATCTAGGTTCTTCCAGTGGGATGCTTCGCGTTTCGGACTTCCATGCAAATTTTCAACATTAGTGCTTCCGTGAACCAATTCTCGCTCGCTCCCTGTGTCCGTGGTAATCTAACTAACTTTTTTCTCTGATTGACTACGTGTATGAATCAAATTCTTTCTTTGTGTCATTCTCTGGCGTTAGCAACCAGGTCACCCTAGATTCATGTAACAAATTATTGTTAATGTAATCTAAACTTCAAAACTCATATTATACAATTTTAACTGTAGATTTTATTTTGTTTTGCAATGTTATTTACTTTGCTTACAAATTCGATCCGTAAATGTCCTATTGCGACTTTAAAGATCTGCTATTAAATAATTTTGATAAAAATGACCAATCGCAGCGCGAACATCGGCAAGCCGCAGCTACCCGAGCGACACATTATTCAACACATGACATATATATATATATATATATATATATATATATATATATATATATATATATATATATACTTCCTACTCTTTCCTTGCTTTCGATCTCCACTTTACCCTCCTCTCACATATTCATCCGCTAGATAGAACATTTTCCCCTTTTAACAACTATTTCCTCTCCTTGGTTTATCTTCCACGCTTAGCGGTTTAAAATAACGAGTTCTCTTTAATAAAGCTCATTATACAAATCATACATCGTCGAACATCGATTGGTTCAGCTTAAATATGTTTTATCCTTATTTCTACTAGTGTATTGGCTTCTATGTCTAATATTACTTTAATTAATTTAGCCACACGTGTGTGTTTGTGTGTGTGTGTATATATATATATATATATATATATATATATATATATATATATATATGTCTAAAAAAGCTTGGAATAAAAAGGGGGAGAAAGAGGTAGAGTGGAGAAGGGGGAGAAATAAAGGAAGGGAAGAAAGAGTTTGAATGGAGAAGGGTGAGAGATAAACGGGAGAAATGGGTGGGGAGAGAGGTAGAGAGGAGAAAGGGAGAGAGAGGTAAAGGGGAAGAAAGGTAGCCACACGTGTGTATGTGTGTGTATATATATATATATATAGAGAGAGAGAGAGAGAAATAAAATGTGACAAACCGAGTTATGTGGTCATCAACGTTTCGCCTATATTTCCAGACTTCCTCTGGATGAAATAAGGACGAAACGTTGATGAACACATAACTCGGTTTGTTCCTTTTAATTTTAATTTAATTTTTATTTCTCGATTTTGTGGGAATACTATTATATTATTCTCATATATATATATATATATATATATATATATATATATATATATATATATGTATATATATAATGTATGTATTCAAAAAACTATAAGATAAAATTATTGTCCAAGACTTATTGTCTATCTAAATAAAAACATCGTTTCCAAAACGATCGTACAATTTATTGATTTTGTTTGTTCTTCCTTGTGAAACCGATTTTTAATTTTTAATTATAAATTATCAATCATCTTACTCAATATTAAAATAGCTCTAGGATATATATGCCTATCGAGCTTATTATATATCTGCATGGCAACGAGAACTTTTCTATTTTATTTTAATTGCATTAAAAATATACTTTGCTCTTCAGACTGTTGTTCTATATATATATATATATATATATATATATATATATATATATATATATATATATATATATATATAGTCTAAAGAAGGTTTGGGAAACCAAATAAAAGTAAAGAATACATTTTAAATTCCCGGAAAACAAATCTTAATTCAACCTATCGCAGACTTAGCACCTACGTAATCCGATGTCTAAAAAAGTTTACAATCCCAACTAGAATGCAAGTATATGGTGATAGTGATACCATTTAAAACAAAAGATCATTCGTACTTCAGAATTTATTTTTCTACATGGTCTCCGCCATTCTCAATATCGCTTTGCATTGAATTCACCAATGCTTCTCTGTTTCTGACGCGCGTGCATTACATGGTATTTTTTAAAAGTCTCGCACTATCAACATCTTCAACAGAATGTTAAAACTTTCAGGACATGAATGCATAAGTTCGGTCATCAAACTATCATGATAATGCAGTTTGCACAATCCTACCAGGTGGAATAAAAATAAGTGAAACTATATTTATAGCGCTCATCCTCCTTCGCTATCTGTCCCTCTCCCTCCACCATCTCTCTCTCTCTCTCTATATATATATATATATATATATATATATCTATATATATATATATTATATGTATATATATTATGTATATATATTATGTATATATATTATATATGTATATATATTATATATGTATATTATGTATATATATTATATATGTATATTATGTATATATATTATATATGTATATTATGTATATATATTATATATGTATATTATGTATATATATTATATATGTATATTATGTATATATATTATATATGTATATTATGTATATATATTATATATGTATATTATGTATGTATATTATATATGTATATTATGTATGTATATTATGTATGTATATTATATATGTATATTATATATGTATATTATGTATGTATATTATGTATGTATATTATATATGTATATTATATATGTATATTATGTATGTATATTATATATGTATATTATATATATTATATATGCATATTATATATATTATATATGTATATTATATATATATATATATATATATATATATATATATTACAATAGAAAATTGTGAGTATGAAAAGTAATGTGATTCAGCTTAAACATGGAAAAGTTAAGGACTAGTTGTCAAAACAAAAAAAAGGACAACTATTCTAGTAAAAATATAATAAATTTGTATATCGCAGCAGTAAGAATTGTATTATATGATGTTATAGATTGGATGAAAAAAATTCTTAATGCTGCAATATTTTAAGTTATAAATTTAATTTATTTTGTACCTGTTTGTGCTTTTCTTTTCCAGTTTTAATAACTAGTCCTTTACTTTTCCATGTTTAAGCTTAACCATATTACTTTTCATGCTCGCATTTTTCTATTGTAATCCATTATTTTTTTCCAGGATCCCAATAAATTCACTTGTTCTTTGTTTAATTTCAGTCTTATTTTTTAGCCCCATAAACTTTTATGTAATAACAATGTACGGCACTCGTCTGCTTTCAATAAAATCCCCCTAATTATCTCCCTTTCATACTTTCATCCTTTCTGTTTCACTTGTTACTTCTGTTTTCACGTGAGCGGTGAATTAGTTGGAACAGCAGTCGCTGTGGTTGCTACGAAAATCAGTCATAAAAAACGTCGCTCACCTCCTTACATATTTTTCACGATATTAAACACCAGTATATTCATCATATCTTTTGTCTTACTGAACGAAAATTGAACATGTTTTTCACAATATAGCTAAGAAGGTGGTCTAAAGATTGATAATTGTTTGAAATTTGGTCGAAAAATGAGTAAGCGGTGAAGCTTTAAAGCAGTTCTAAATGATTAAAACTGCCTCTTAACCATATATTCAAACACTATCGTGTTTGAATGATATATATAACCTCGTTAATTATTTGAGTTCGTTTTATTTTCCTTGCCTTATGCTGGTGAACTCGTCGCTGAAATGTAGGCTGCCGAAGATAAAGCGCGGTCATAACTGTTGCCATGAGAGACCAAATGGCTCGGAAAGCCACCCAAAAGGTGGAACGGTCTCGCTTGAGTCGAGACTAAACGACTTTCAGAATGTCTCAGAGGTTTTCCCGCAACTTCGTGGACAAAATGAGTAAAGAAGGCTGGAATTAGGGGAAAACAGTTTAAATAAGAGAATAATTAATAATTGTTTTTTATAATTTACACACACACACACATATATATATATATATATATATATATATATATATATATATATATATATATATATATCAATAATAAAACGATGTCAATATTTTTTCGATTCCGATACAATTCCAGATTCCCAATAGTGCTCGCTGGTGCTGTTTTATGAGGCGATTTTTTGTTATTGAATATGCCCTCGTGGTCGTTATATATATATATATATATATATATATATATATATATATATATATATAAAATGGGTTAAGAAATTCCAACGAAAGAAAAATGTATATTTCAATAAGGGGGTAGTCACCAACAATGTGTATTTTTTAACATTATTTTATTATTCCGTGTCTTGGTTTTTCATTGAGAATTATGATTAGATCATTGTCATAATGTTTTTAAATCATTGAAATCGTTTTTAACGCGTTTCAGACGTTCTATGAAGCGTCCTCTTCAGAAATTATTTTCAAAATGGGTTGGAGATGTAAAAATAGCTATATATATATATATATATATATATATATATATATATATATATATATATATATATTATTATTATTATTATTATTATTATTATTATTATTACTATTATTACGTAATATTTTATCCTATTAGGGTACGGGCTCTTGTGAATTCGAGAAAAAGATACCCGAGTTCGACAAGATAAACGTAAAAACGTCAGTATAAACATTAGTTCGAATAATCGTAAAAACAATAACAGTAGTATTCTTCTAAATCCTGATATTTCCTATTATTTAAAGTCTTCAGACTACTGTTCTGTTTTTGAGCGTCATGCACATTCTAGCTTTTGGTAAAATTTGACCAAGCCAGTAGAGTAATCAATATATAACTACACGCAAAAAGAAGAAAGAAAAGAAAAATCAATGAAGATATTATGTTTCTTATTTTATTTAGTGAAGTTTAGAATTTTTCGGATTATTTGGACGACTGTTATCAACTTGTGAACCATTTTCACGGCGTTTCGATTTAAAATTTTTTTTTTTTTTTTACACGGTGGTCACCACTTATCAAGGCCCGGAAGCCACTCAAGGATAAGGGTTATTGCAAGTACAGTACGTTAGTGTTGAGATTTATTGAATTCCTGGTCCCCCCTCGCCAATCTTTCACGAAAAACACCCGTCTAGCTGAATCCACTGTGAAAAATTTCCCCCACTCTATATCTGTGCCTAAATCAAAACGCGGATTCCATGAACAAAGCTTCTTTCTTAGAACTGCACGCCTGTGGAACTCTGTTCCGTCTGCCTGCTTCCCTCCGGACTACAACTTGGATGTCTTCAAGTCTAATGTTAACAAATTCCTAATGAACCGCCCCCTTAAGTAAACACTTCAGCAAATCTCCACACTAACGTAATGTACTTGCAATAGCCCTTATCCCTGAGTGGCTTCCGGGCCTTGATAAGTGGTGATCACTGTGTAAAAAAAAAAAAAAAAAGTGTTTACTTAAGGTGGCGGTTCATTAGGAATTTGTTTACGTTGGGCTTGAAGATATCCAGGTTGTAGTCAGGTGGGAAGCAGGCAGACGGAACAGAGTTCCACAGGCGTGCAGTTCTAAGAAAGAAGCTTTGTTGATGGAATCTACGTTTTGATTGCTGTAACCACAACACTTTTTAGGATGTACATTCTCAGAAGCCTGTACAGAATGTTGCTCTCGTTCTGTTAGAGATGACAGAGTAGATGTTCTAAGTAAATTCAAATTGTACTTTGATTACCACCTTCACTGGTGATTGAACCTATAAAACAGAATACTTTGCAATTGAATTTTACCAATATATTATACACTATGTCATGGCCATAATTGATAATATCTTTGATAATATCCTTGATACAGGCATAAATAAAAATAGAATTAGGAATTACGTAGGACTTCTGCTCAACCATAGCTGATGGAAATAGTGCAAACTATCACTGTAGATTAAATAAAGGGATTTGCTTCGAAATTCTATGTAAATTTACGAGTTCAACATAAAAATTCCTGACTTCGAGAAAATTAATCTGAAGCAGGTCGGAGGATCCATTAGTCGAAACGTTGTAAAAATAACACTCAAAATAAGAAGAGTTGTCCAAATAATCAAGATTATTTAAACTCTTCTAAAAAAAATTTCGAAACATATAGTGTAACCCGGATATAAGAGCCCCGAATATAAGAAAAACGGATATAAGAGAGACTTTCCTCGGCCCCAAATTAGAGCCTGTGTTAGTGAACCCGTGTATAAAAAATCAGGATTGAGTATGACCCGTATATAAGAGACTAACATGCTCCGTGTAACAGTATCTTATATCCGGGTTACACTGTATTTTGAGTGTTTATTTTCGTTTTGGGTTTGTTTTTGTTTTTTGTTATTTTTTTGCTGTTTTTGGTTTGATAAAATTTTACCGAAAAACTAGGATTTGCATGAAAGGCGATGTTATATTTGCATGAAACAAGGACTAATGACCGTGGGAGAAGTTTGGTTCACACGTGAGAAAATATCTGAATAAATCAAATCTTTTCTTAATCAGCCATGACTGCTGGTTGGACTCTACCACGTTTTTGATATGTTCTTTACTTATGATTCCACTAATATAACTACTAATGATCAAAAATAAATATCTGTTACTGGTAGGGATACCTGGCGTTGTGCGCGGTTATGCTCCCAGGTACCAACGATTGCAAAAAAAACAAAACAAAAAAAAAACAACCACAAAAAAGAGTTGTTTTATTTCTAGTGGGCAACTCTGCATTAAAACCCACATACTCCATCTACAACAGTAAACACTTTTGCACATTTAGCACGTCGTTTATATACAGGGTGACCCCCACCTCAAAAAAAAACAGAGGACATTCAATTGTTTTTCTGAGCATTTTAAAGTCAACAGAGAAAAAAAAAAAAGGCCAAAGGCTCTAGTGTTTTGATGCGATGTTTTGAATATAATAAACTAGTTATGACCAAAATATCGTTTCATTCGGATAAAACACTAAGAGTCGGGGCCCGTTTTTTGGGGTAACCATGTATTGGGACCGATTTTTTGGGTCATCCTGTATATATGTGTATATATATATATATATATATATATATATATATATACAGGGTGACCCACAAAAACGGGCCCCGACTGTAATTAGGCCCCGTCTCTTAGTGTGTGTGTGACAAAGGGCGAATGAACTCTTTTTCTGGGTAAACAGCCAACTAGCACCGTGTATATTTGTGTGTGTGTATATGTGTATTGGGGTGGAGAGGGCTCCCGTAAGCCGTGGTGAAGGCAACATTTCTAGGAGAAGCAAATCTCTTATTTAAAAAACCATAAAGCGGAAGACCATTACCCGCATTAAGCTGGTCTACAGTTTAATTTGTTGCTGGCTATCTTGATATTGCTTGTTGCTGGATCTCAACATTTTGAACCGAGAGAGAGAATTAGCTGTCATACAAAGCTAAGACTCTGTAACATCATATTTGTATAGATACTCCCTCAGACATTTGGGCTCATTTAGGTTCATACCTCCGGCATTTGGGCTCATTTATGTTCATATCTGAGGGAGTGGCACTCGTCTGACAAGACGTTGCAATCATCATTTATATATAATAATCACTTACCAAATGCAAAACTGTAATCTAACAGATATTTTTCCCTTTTAGAGTGTTACTGTAACCACTCAAATAAAATTAAGCATATTCTAGGGCATTTCTAAAACAATTTTCGCAAGTTTTTCTACCTCCTCCATAGTCCCTCCACCCTAAAAAAAAAACAGAAAATATTTAGAAAACTTAAATAATGTTCAAAGAAAATTCCGAGCTTATTGAATCCCTTAAAATAAGAGATTTCCATGCAAATTATAACCGTAGAAATGGCTCTCTCGATGAAATCTACTTTATAGCCATCTTCCAGATTCCAATCAAGATTCCCATATTCTTTTATTAACTTTGCCGGGTTATATTTGATGGAAATACCCCTTTATGTTATACTGGCCTGGGTGCCCGGCGTTGCCCGGGTGTTTGAAGGTTTGTGCAAAGCAAAAAAAACAATATCGTAATAGGCAGGCAGGTAGGCTCAAACTCGTACGACGAAGGAGGAAAAGAACGTATAAAAAGAAAGTGACGTCTTTGCTGTTGCGACCATCGCCAAAGTGACGTAGATTTAAATTACACTTGTTCTTTATTATAACTGTTTTTTATTTAATCTTTGATTTCTTATTTATAGCCGTTTCGTTAATGGGATGGCAATTTCATGATTTTATCTGTTCATAAAAAGCTCCTTTCTCGCCAAACCATCAGGTGTTATTTCCATTTGATGTTACCAACGAAAAGTTAATTTTGTACATGGTAAACATGGTGTTTTCGTTTTGGGAAAAGAAATTCCATCCCCACATTGTAACAAGTTGGGCATTATATATATATGTGTGTGTGTGTGTGTGTGCGTCTCCAACAGAGATTGGTTCTATAATAATAAGCGTAAAATCTGCATGAATCAAGATATATTTAGAAGTATTTTACGACAAGGACAGAACCGGGTGGCCCTTTATAGTATGAATTAAACATCAAAATATGTTTTAAATGTTCTAGAAAACTTCAAGACTCACACTTTCCATTTTATTTTATTTTCGTCCCTGGCCTTTCTATATCATTTGCACTCATCTTTAAAGCACTCCACTCACTCTGCAACTCTCTTTTATTCCGCGCTAAAATCCCACTCCCACTGAGAGATTGGCCTGCTCGCTTCCAGTAAACTTGAAGACAATGTATAGTCTATTACTTAGAAAGAGTTGCCAGGGCCGTGTTAACCAATTGTTGTTGTTTTTTTGTATATTCTATACTCCCTTTCCAATAAAATGAAATTCGTGCATATTGTATATATATATATATATATATATATATATATATATATATATATAATTTTTTTTTCAAATTTGGGTTTAACTTTAGTAGGAGTGCCCTCTAAGTGAATGTGGTATTGCGGCGATTAAGTGCTAGTTAAGAGTAGGATAGTCAAGTATTTGTGACTAAGGATGACCACAACATACACTTTTGATTGGTCTTGTGCATAACTTGTTTAATTTATACATTTTAAAAATATTTTGCGCAAATGTTTCAAAGTGTAGTATCTATCACCACAGCAGTTTCATTCGATGCCGTAAGTATTTCGTGTATTTACCTCTCCTCCCTAATAAGTAAATTAAGATACGGATAGACATATAAACAGAAAGTGTCGATTATATATAAATAAATACCTATTTGAATACTCGTCTCAGAACTGATGAAACAATTACGGGTACTATGAGTTCCTTGTACGAATTTTTGTCCTCTCATGAAGAGAAGAATCATGATCTAACCATAATAAACATTATGTCAACCATGTTTGTTTTATATTAAAATATACTTAAGCGTGTTTTACGACCGGGCAAAGCCAGACGCCCACACTACTAATATAAATTAGATTAATTAAAAATCATATTGATTTATTTTTTTAATTTAAAGCCATACTCTTTGGCTTGAAATAGTTTAAGAGTTTATCGGTTTAATATTTACACACGCACAGTGTTATATATATATATATATATATATATATATATATATATATATAACATATTCTACTTGCACTATGTTGATTCTAGAAGTAGGCATACAATTAAGCTTTAATACCGAAGAAATTAAAATTCAAGGTTTATTGTTTTTTTGTTATTTTTTCAGAGGTAATTACGTACCTTAGGCCGGTTGAACCGCCTTATCTTGAAGGAGAAAATATAATGTTAATATTAAATTAATTAGCGTCCTCAATCATATGCATATCCCGATTAGGGGAGATGACGACGTTAGGTTTTTGCAGTTCTTGAAGGAGGTGTCTTTATCGTTCTACATGCAGCGCCTAGTACTATCAAATGGACAATCATCTGATATTGACCATGGTTTACGTTGCTTATACAACTGATGCGTTTACAAGTAAATTGACTTGTATTAGTTATAGCTGTGAAAGCTATTTAAAAATGAATAGAAGGAAGGGACAGTATGATCCTTCGGGTCAAGATCAAAGTGTAGTATATGTTCTTCAGCTGCTACACTTCAATTTCTTGTTCTCTGTCAGTGGAGGAGAAATCCTTCACAACTGAGACAATTTTTATTTTTTTTTACTTTTCTCCACATTAAAACACGACCCTGGTGTCTAACTTTGTCCCGTGGGGAGGCATTGTAAATTGGAACATACATATAAAGTGTTTACATTTTTTTAAAAAATTAATTTGAATGTGTGAATCTATATAAATAAAACAGATGTGTCTGAATCTGTCTCTGTGCAAATATTTAACCGATAAACTCTTAAACAACAGCTGACATAACACTTAAATAAACAGGCAATAGTACCTATTTACAATGCCTCCCCACGGGACAGAGTTAGACACCAGGATCGTTTTTTAACGTGGAGAAAAGGTACAAAAATAAAAATTGTCTCAGTCGTGAAGGATTTCTTCTCCACTGAAAGAGAACGAGAAATGGAAGTGCCGCATCTGAAGGCAAATACTACAGTTTGATCTTGGCCCAAGTAGCCAAGTAATCAGACACCAATCAGACTCATAACGAGTCTTTGTTTTTATCGGGCACATAAATATGTCGGCAAGTTGAAATGTAAAATGTTCATATGCCGACATATTTTTGCTTCAATCTGTGCATGCCAACATTCGATTTAGGTCATTTAATATCAAATCTCTTTTTATTTATTAATTTAAAATTATTACCTACCTATCCCTCGATAGCTGCATCGGCAAGAAAATGAGATGGTACGCAAAATGCGATGCTAGCTAATGACACCCATGTCACTAACAAAATATTTTGAAATCCATGTACAATATAATATTGAATTAAAAAGTGGCTCTATTATAATAAAAAAAAACGTAATCTGCATGAATTAAAATATATTTAAGCGTATTTTATCAACCAGAAATCCAGCCCCTTACCCCCATGGTTAGTTAAAAATAAAGTTATAGATAATAAAATTTCGACCGAAAGGAGACATTTTACTTGTATTTCTTCTATAAAAAAATTAAAAAAAACTCTAATTATTTAGTTATAATATCTATATTACCACAAAAATAGCTTACTATTATTTAATCCAATAATAGTTTCTTTTGTTTTTATTTAATGCTGCATATGTATTAGGGCGTCACAGTTTTGTGTATGGCTAATTTTTATAACTATTTCAAAGCAGTCTTTATGAAGTGCTTTTGCCATTTAGTTACAATTGCTCTATTTACCAACATATATATTTAACAGTTTTGATCAATTAAACGTAATCAACAAAGCATATATATTAACAAGTATAAATTAGCTAAAACTTGGTTAAAATTTTTGTCCGTGAAATTCAAGGGAGGTAATTTAGTGAAAATTCTTACTTTACAACTTTGCAATAGATTTATATCAAAGACATATAATGTAAACTAAATGTTTGAAATTACCAATTAGAGATAAATCAATAAACACACGGGTGTGGGTAGCGTTTTGCTTACTTACTTTAAAATTTAAAATAATCATCTAAGCTGCATAAATAATAGTATTTAAACATTCAAGATGTTAGTATTATTTGGATTCATCGGACTACTGTTCTCATCTTGAGTGTGATTTTCACAATGTTTCGGTCGATGTAACCTCCGACCTTCTTCAGGTGTATCTTGACGAACTCGGGAATGTTTCTGTCTAACTAGGGAATTTGGGCGGAATTTCGAGCGCAATTCTTTATTTCCTTTCCAGGCGGAGCGTGCTCTTGTTCCGTCGGGCATGACTTTATAGAGGTCCTAAGTAATTCCCAATTGTATTTTTCGGACGCCCACGCTGAGGATTGAACCTTCAAACTTTTAACAATTGATTTTACCAAGCACTCTAACCACTGCATAACGTGTCCTTGCGGACAGTTCTGGTATGCATTTTATTTCTATTGTACATATCACTTTATATATATATATATATATATATATATATATATATATATATATATATATATATATATTTAGACAAATATTATTGAATAGCACGGAATTATTGTTTTACAATTTTCCTTTTTATCTTCTCCAATCTCCGAATAGTCCTTTTTGTGTTTTTTTTTTTTCGAAATTGTATCTGTTGGATCCATAATCGCAAGCGCTTTCGACAGAAGTACTTCTATCATCCTCAAGAATATTGTAGAAATAAATGTAGGGATTGTTTTTTAATTCACTTATATATTTTTTTCCTAGTCACGTGGTAATTTGCTACAAGTTAAGTGGGCGGACTTTTTTTTTTTTTTTTACATATATTAAACACATTTATATATACAAACACATATATACTATACAGGACTATTCGGAGATTGGAGAAGATAAAACGGAAAATTGTAAAACAGAATAATTCCGTGCTATTCAATAATATTTGTCTGAGAAAATGCTGCCTAAATATACACAAGATATATATATATATATATATATATATATATATATATATATATATATATATATAATATTTATTACTTCTTACTCGTATCGAAAGTCCGTCCAAATTCCTTAGTTAGATAGAAACATTCCCGAGTTACACAAAATACACCTGAGGAAGATCGGAGGTTACATCGACCAAACGTGAAAATCATACGGAAGATGAGAACAGTAGTGCGATGAATCCAAGTAATACGAATAACCAATCCTCATCTCAAAACTTCAGAAACGTCATTTAAGAGAAGGGTTTACAGCCCCCAAAAAAGCAACCGGACAATTCCCATTGGCCTCGCTAGTATATATATATATATATATATATATATATATATATATATATATATATATATATATATATATATATATATATATATATCTGAGCTATAATCAATTTTGAGCATTTTGGAGGGTGGGATAGGGTGAATTGTCGATTGCTACCAGACGGCACGTGCATGTGTGATATTTCTTTTAATGATACGGCATATCGACCCCCACTTTGTTGAAAATTTAATATCTCTCTGAGCCCTTCCCTGAAAATGACCCAGCAATATTTAAACACCCAGACCTCACCGGTAAGATCAGTCGGTAACCGAGTCCGCGTCTATTATTTTGCAGAGGAAGAAGGCAAGAAAACAAGAAGTAAGCGAGGTAAGTGAAGCGTCAGCTCAAATCCTCTCTTTTTCCTGAACAAGCCTCGTGTGCACGTCGTCGCTATAATATACTTTGAATATACCCGCATCATTGCAAAATCTCTGACAAAACATAGAATTATCAATACATTTTCATTATATACAACGCGTGTAGAAAACCTTTAACCCATTAGATCCCACTGTTCTATTAACAGAGTATCAAATAATCAAGTTTTTAAAAATCTATGATATAATATATTGTATTATTTACTCCATAAGTACAAGGTGGAATGATAAAAGTGCCGCCCTAATGTAAAACAACACGGCAGCATTATTTTATTGAAAAAATCAATTCAGGTAACTTGATTATGTAGTAGATCTGATAATCTATTCAATGTAGTCGCCTTCAGCCTCAATCACCGCCTTGATACGACTTCAGAACTAAAAGCACGCCTTTTCCACAAGCGCCGGCGGGAGCTCGGAGGATGGCGTCGATCAGGCTGGCTTTGGTGTTGTGGGAGTTCATATTGGCGTGGTTCTCGACGTATGGCCAAACGAAATAGTCCAACGGGTTCAGGTCTGAATGGGAAAAAGATACAAGTCGTAGCATTCCTTCTGAAGCCAACCCTGGATATCATAGAATTTGTGAGCCGGCACCGAGTCCTGCTGGCACAACCAGTATCAGCCATGACCTGATTGCACCAGAAGATGACCGCACTCTTCACCACATTCAGGTACATTTTGGTGTTGACTTACAAGACGACTTCGAAGATGAGAGGTGCATGATGTGGCCTTCACATGAAATCACATCAAAACCATAACCGTGGCCGGAAACTTTGTTTTCGTGACCCTGGGCAAGTCCCTGTTATTTAGGGCAATCCAGCGATGCATTTTGAGGGTGCTAGCAATTATCCTATTGTCATAACTTGGATCGGTAGAGAGCATAATTTGTACAGCGCGCATCTCGGATCTCGCTCGTTGAACACTGTGTCACTTTCAGACATTATAGAAGGCTCCTATTGCTCTTGGGATTTATACACAGACAGCCAAATAGTAGATGGTCTGAAAAATAAAGAAGAAAACCGTTTTTTATCAAACGGGAATTGAACCATGTCGTCTTTTCTATGGCGACACTTTTATCGTTCCACCCTGTACCTTAACATTATATAAATTGATAAATTACACCTATATTCATCAATATCTCTCCTGAAAGAGCTTTACCAAGAAAATTTGCAGCTAAATGAAGTTGGCATCATCATAGATACTGATAAATTATCTTATATTAAACCTGAAAGGTAATGTAATTTCTAAGCGAAACGAGTCAAACGTTTCCTAAATGAGTATAGCAACGTAAGTCCATAGCTTATTGGCCAAAGTACAATGGAACTTTTTTGTGAACTGCTTTGCTTCGGGCCATAACACATAAATTTTATCTTTTTATATATTGTTCCTTGATCTCATGGAAACTTGGAAAGGAGAGTTACTAAATCGCCTCCTAAATAAAATAAATAATTTTTATTTTCGATTTTTGTATTTCAATTCATTTTTGTCATGCAAGGTGTTAAAATCTAATCGTAAAACAATTTAGATACACAGGGACTTAATGGGTTAAAGTAACCTCGGGATTATATTTTATATCTGTAGAGGCACCTGTTTGTATTGGTGTTTGCTTTTTGTAAATAGCATTTTATTACTAGTCTCCTTTAATTTGTGCTTACGTCTTTCCTCTGCCTGGTATTTGGTTTGTGCTGGTTACCTGCATTCGATTTGTTGCATTCCTCAAAAGAAATAAGCTAAAGTTCGCAGGATTTCGAGCGGATCATTTATGTTGATCAACAAAAATAAACTTTGTCGATTATAATGCTCAGATCTTTCTCCTGAACCTCACGGCTTTTATATTTATTTGGTGGGATTCTATTTCCCATTATTTTGCTAGTCTTGTCGAAATTCAAGACCCAGGCGTATACTACCTGTGATCCTTACGCATGCATCGTGTTTATCGATAAAAATATTAAGAAATAACCGTGCACTGTAACCAATTTTTACGTATAAGGTATTTACAATAGAAAATTCTGATTAAAGCTGTTTGCCAAAATCAAGGTTGATCAAACTATGAAACCAAAAGGTTACGGTATTTCAAATATGTTTCTATTATAGAAGATGCTCCCAAATTTACAGTCAATTTTCTGTAGACCTTGTATAATAATAAATAATGTATGTGTGTATATATATATATATATATATATATATATATATATAATATCGATATACTGTTAAAAACAAACAACAAGCCTTTATTTGGCAAAGGATAAAGTGTAACATCTTTTCTGATGCTACATCTAATCCATTCTGTAATCAATCAATGAAAGAGATATCCTACTAGGTTAACGCAATTTTAAATTTTGTATCCAATCAAAAATAGTCCTTTAGGAGGGAGAGTTTGAATTTTCCCGCTACAAAAATCCCCCTTTATGTAAAAAAAATTCCACGTTGTGAATGGGTAAATAGAAACAGATAATTCTGAAAACATAACAAAATGCATTCAAGTTGAACGTATCGTGATGTACAATCCAATAAGTCAATTTTATGTACTACAAATAGTGACGTTTTCATTGACCCTTCGCCTATGATTCCATGTAAATTCTGCTGAATATATTATAATACTGAGAATCATTGGGTTTCATTATCTGCAATGCAAACCCATTTTATTGCCTCCTTTCAATGCATCATTTTAAAATAAAACTAGATGTATGTATTGCTTATATGTACACGTTTCTCTTACTTATAGTCATAAACCCCCTTCTAGTTTTTCTAGAAAAACATTGCAGTTAGCTTATGGATACCACGAATGGAATGAAACACACCCATTTATGTGGATTTCTCTGTAAAAATGTATATTGTTATACTATGCTCCACATATATATTGAGCACTGTTGGAGTAAAAAATGAAGGGAAAATATCCGTAATATATCATGGATATACACGTATAAGGAACAACAATATAATATATTTAATTTAGGCGGTGGATTGCCCGAGCGTAAAATACGCTTAAATATGATATTTTAATTTGTTCAGATTTCTTATATATTATTATAGAGTCGTGATTTCAAAAGTAAAAAAAAGTATTTAGATGTAATCAGTAAGAATCGAAATCTAAGCGGTAGTTTGTAACGTTACCACTGTACCAATGTGACATGCATATGAACTGGTTAAAGTTGCTATTGTTTATTACTTCTCATGCAAACTATATGTGCAGGGTTTTTTTAACGCAACAGCTGGCTCTATCGGATAAGCTCTATTAAGTTATCGGACATCACATGCACCAAAGATTGCTATCATATGTCCTCTCCCTTTGCAAAACCCAAAACAAAAACTTTCTTATATAAAGTAAATAATGAAGTTCACCCACAAGTTCTCCCTAGACCACCAAAGTAAATCAACGTTGAGCCTGGTAAGTACCAGATGGATGACCAATGTCGCCATCCCTCCTAACTAGGATATGCATGCGACTGGGGATAGCTTGTAGAATTCCATATTTCAATGAAATGTCCTCCTCCAGAAGAAGCCGGCAAAACTTAAATTAACTGGTTTTAAGATTACCAGTAGGTTTGGCATACCTTTTTACTCTTAGGTTTATTTTTGCTCCAAGCATCAGTTTTTCTTTCTTAGATATGCCAAAGTTTCATCTATGTCTGCAGTTTGAGCCAGTTTTCTTTTTTCTATTAAATAAATTTCGCATTAAAAACCCCAAAATGGCTTGATGTACAGTAAGCAAAACAGCAACACCTATCACATTGATCCCCATACGTTAACTGATTTATTATGGTTTTGAGATTACAAGTAGGTTAGACATACCCTGTTACTCTTAGGCTTAGTTTTGCTCCAAGCATTACCTTTTTTATTTCTTAGCTATGCCGAGGTATCATCAATGTCTGCAGTTTGAGCCAATTTAGTTTTTTCTATTAAATAAATGTGTGTATGTTAAAATTTGTAACATTTCAAGTTTCGCGCTCAGATATCTTTCTATGTAGACGATAGTAACTAATAAATTTAAACAAGAGATGCTTTATACACAATATTAGTCTAGTATTAAACGATTAGTAGTAGTTCAAATTTTGCAGTTAGCTTTATGAATACCACCAATGGAATGAAGCACACGCATTTATGTGGCTTTTTCTTTTCATAAGTATATTGTTATACTATGCTCCACATATATATTGAGCACTGTTGAAGTAAATAATGAAGGAAAAAATAGATAAGATAATATGGATATACACGTATATGAAACAACAATATAATATAGTTAAACTAGCGGAGGGGGGTTGCACGAACGTAAAATACGCTTAAATATATTATTATTTTAATTTATTCAGATTTTTTATATATTATCATGGTCGTGATTTCAAAAGTAAAAAAAAAGCATTAGGATATCATCAGTTAGAATCGAAACCTAAACGGTAGCTTGTAACGTTACCACTGTATCCACGTGACACGCATATGAACTGATTAAAAGTTAAAAAATAAACAAAGATGAATGTACAAAATGTATAACGACTTTTGTCAATTCGGACCCATTTTGACCCCTTAAAATCAATTTTAACCGGTTAAAGACCTATAAGAAAGAAGGTTCGTAAAAAATCCCATTTGCGACTTTTCGTTTCGGAGGAGATAGTTTGAACATATGGAGTCAGACGGACAGACAGACAGACATATAGCCTGTTATATATTAGATTTACAAAGGATTAGTTGTTTTTGATATAGCGTAATGACCTTGCAAGCGAACTATTGGCACTAATAATGCCACACACCAAAACTGAACTTCCACCACCTTGCAGCATTGAAACTGACCACCTAGGATTAAATTCTTCGTCTTTCCTCCGACGGACGTACTGCCTACTATCACTGCCTAGCCTATTGAACTTGTTTTCGTCGCTAAAAATATCTACATTAGCAGTAAAGGATGGAATACTGCTGCCATATCTGGGCAGGAGCTGCTAAAAACAGCCTATCCTGCCTTGACAGAGTACAAAATAGACTTCGTGGCTTAGTGGGAGATGCCCTTTTCTCTACCCTGCAACCTCTCTCCCACAGAAGAGATGTTGCGAGCCTATCCTTGTTTTATCGTTATTTCCATGGCAGGTGCTCGTCTGAACTCCAATCTCTTGTCCCCCCTCGCCAATCTTTCACGAAAAACACCCGTCTAGCTGAATCCACTGTGAAAAATTTCCCCCACTCTTTATCTGTGCCTAAATCAAAACGTGGATTCCATGAACAAAGCTTCTTTCTTAGAACTGCACGCCTGCGGAACTCTGTTCCGTGTGTCTGCTTCCCACCTGACTACAACTTGGATGTCTTCAAGTTCAACGTTTACAAATTCCTAATGAACCGCCCCCTTAAGTAAACACTTCATCAAATCTCCACACTAACGTAATGTACTTGCAATAACCCTTGTCCCTGAGTTGCTTCTGGGCCTTGATAAGTGGTTACAATACACGCTTGCTTGATAGTAATTAATACACCAAAGTCTTTATATAGTGTAACATTTCTCATTGCTTACGAAATTACCTACAACACTTATGATTAACATCGCTACAATTATATCTTATAAACAGATACTACTACTTCAAGTTAGCTGCCGCTGATTGTTATGCATGTTATATATTAGTGTCGGGACGATTAATCGGGATTGTGATGTTTACAATATCAGTATTGCAGAACTGAATTTAATTTCATTTTTTTGCATTTGTTTAAAACTTAACTTTGTATTGATGAAACTGATTACAACTTGATAAATTTAAAATCTCAGTAAAGATAAAATTTATTGGTCACTAACAGGGAGACCCGACGTTGCCCGTGATTGCATGATGATTAACGAATAGTTAACAGTCCTAGATTTAAATTGTCATCGAAATTTGCGCAATCGTCCAGAAGGAAGCTTCACGTGTCTCCATACAATAACTTAGTCCAAAGTATGTTATTTTAGATTGTACTATAGAGAAGCTACTGTTTCTTTTATAAGATTATTTGATATAAACTTCTTAAGTTAACGAAAAAAATAATTGAGAAATTATCGTGCTGGGTTTGAACCTATAGACCATGTAATGCAAAAAAAAAATAATAATAAAATAATAATAATAATAAAATAAAAAAACAACAAAAAAATCACGCTATCAACATACCCACAGTAGAATTTTCACTGCCAATTGTTCTATCATTGTTGCTTGCGACGACATGGAAGGGCTGGCTTTACCGATGATAGATAAATCAAAATAACGGTATCCATGATCGGTAATTATTGGGGGTATTCTGAGACAAAACTAAAGTAAGATCACTTCCAAAGTTCTGTAAATTTGAAAGAAATTCTGTTCAGCCATTTCGGATTTAGAAAGAGCTCTCTCTCTCTCCCTCGCTCTCTCTCTCTCTCTCTCACACACACACACACACACACACACAAAGTTGCATTTATATAATTATAGAGGTAATGATTTTACGTAGAATTTAGATAAAATTACCCGGTAACAATGACACAGGTAGAAATATAAAAGAAATCGTATTATTGACAAACATAGATAAAACTCTACCAATAGGTCTATGAGAAAAAGGAAACATTAAGAAGTTTGTAAAATTAAAATATATATATATATATATATATATATATATACATATTTGAAAAAAATAACATTTTGCATGAGACTATATTCGAGGCCGCTTAAATGCTACATCTTAAAAATACATACATCGTTTAAATTTGAAAAATCTTTAAAATACAATCAACTATTTAGTTTAAGGTTGGACATCTTTGACACGGGAGAGAGTCTTGATAATTATATCCCTTTAAACTACGGCACTGTTATATATGATGTACGCTTCACATAGGGTTCATTATATCCGGATATTATAGATACAAAAAAATAAAATAAAAACAGAAACGTTTTTTTCACAATTTTATTCCGAAATGTAGTTAAAATATTAAAACAGCCTAAGAAGAAAATAGAAAAAAAAAGACAAAAAAAAAAGATATATCCATGAACATGTATCTTGTCGTCTCTACTCTTGTGCTGTATAGCTAAACTTGTAACTTGTACACACGCGTTAATATGGGGAAACCTGGGAGACAACATGTTGCAGGAGAGTACGTCGCAATGAACATAGAACAAGTAATAACCCGACTCCTATTTTTGTAACAAGTTTTGTGACATTTATTTCCGTGTACTTTTCCGTGATCAATCTCTTTCTCACTGACCTCTATCCTCTCAGACGTACTTCACATCTCGAAGCTGATCTGTTTCCTATTTATAGATTCTTTTTCTTTACCGTGACGTCATTCGTACACGGCTCGATATTTGAATATACCCGCCATACGCCCGTCCCCGCCCTGTTAAAACCCTATCGACATATCTACAAATTGTTTTAGTTTACTACTTTTTACATATATACTGTGAGAGTGCTCAGTATTGGAAATAGAGCGTACATATATGTTAGGTGGGTAAGTGGAAATTACGAAACTGCAACAGTTAACAATTTTTGAAAAAAAAAGAAGACATGCTATATTCATTAGTAATATATAGTTTGAAGCAATATCTTGATTATCGTTTTATTTCTATTAATTGCATTTCGATCACAGCATTATGCGGCTTTGTGTTGTAAGGCGGTGTAACTATTTAAATGTCTACACTTTGTAGATATTAAATGTACCATTTATTAGATGCATATATTAATTGTTAGCAATAAACCTTGATAGTAATGGTTATTTTTCTGCTGCAGATTGTTTTAAGGAAGCCACGCTCTTATAAAATGAGACTTCTAAGCTGTACGGGGACATTAACGCTCCCATTTATTGGTGTTTTGCTCTTATGTTAAGATTTAAATTGCATTACAAAAAGAAAAAGTTAAAAATAAATTATGACAACTCTTCAATCCAAGACTTTGAACTAGATTTTGTAAGCCTTAGATCTCCAAACTACAGCCCGATGGCCGAATCCAGCCCGCAAATATCTATAGTCCAGCCCGTGGAGCTTTTTTGGAAAACGTAAAAATAATTATGAAACATTTATTTTTTTTTAAATATAAATGATGTAAAAATAGTGTGATGATTTTTTTATTTGGTCAGAAAATATGAAAATGAAGTTTTGGAAAGACAATTTCATAGGAAAGTAAAGCTAATATGCAAAACGGTATAAAACACGTCCAGGACATTTTTTATTATTATTTTGGACCCCCGTAGTTATAAAAAGTCAGCAACATGTCCAACTTCCGTTCGAATACGTTGGAGAGGCTTGTTGTATGCAAATACCAAGCAAAAACAATCATAATTTTGACAAAGCATTCATTATTTCTATGTCTTTTGCATATTTTCAATCCTAGCCTTTTCTCATGTAATTCAATATATTATTGTATGATTTAAAAAAAAAAAACAAAAAAAAAAAACAATGCGGTTGCCTAAAGTTATAGATTATGAATTAGCTTATGCTCTTCACTAGAAGGACCTGTAGAAATCCCACAGGGGACTCATTTATATGTAATATATTGATGTTGGCATTTTGTTGATGTTCAGCGTAAATGGATACGCCCTGACATTATTGTAGCTCTTTTGTTAAAACTGCAAAAGTATTTATCTAACCTGGCGAAGCCTGGCATAGCTCGGTCGTAAAATGCGCTTAAACATGATATTTTAATTTCTGCAGATTTGATTTCATATGTATTATATAATTTTCTATCAAATTTTATATATTATAAAGTTTAGATTTCAATATATATATATATATATATATATATATATATATATATATAGTAATTTATAAAATATATATGGTGATTATTGGTAATTTATAAATTACTAACTAGCTCTACCTACGTATTGAGCACTTTTGAAGTAAATACTTAAAGCTTACACATAAATCTATACTTTCGTATATTAATTTCATGTGAGTAAATGAAGTAGTTATATTATATTATATTATATATAATATATATATATATATATATATATATATATATATATGACTTGGGTGCATCAACTTGAATCGGAGCCAAAACTTTTAATATATATATATATATATATATATATATATATATATATATATATATATATATAAACTTGAGTTCCTTCCGCTATAATCGAAACCAAAACTTATGAAGAATTATTGGTAATACTATTTATTACAAAAAGTGGAAGGTCATAACAATTAAATAACAGTCACTCGGAAGAAAAATGATGGAAGCGTGACGCACAAAATAAATAACCCGCTATCCTATTAATATATAGATTTTAGATAAAACATGTTCATTATTTCTACAGCTGCCTCGTACTGCATAAACAAATTAACATCTATATACAAAACTTCTCTGAAGATATCGGCTTCCTGACTTAAAACGTAACAGACGTTTATGTTATTGTCTTTTCCCTCTTGATTTATATATTTTTATATATGATACGAGCTGTTCGCCCGGCGATTCTTGGTTGTAAAGTACGGTTAAATGTTACATTTTAATTAACGCAAGTTCCGATTTATTATTACAGTGTAAAATCTTATTATATAATCGTACCTAATTTATAGTAATCATTTCAAAAGTATAGAAACGCATGACTTAGGTGTCATCACTTAGAATCGAAACCGAAACCTATAGCGCTCAAGCTATAACCGTTACCGTTTGAGCTATTGTCAGATGGATAAAAAAAAGTTAAAAGGCATCAATTTTCACGTATAATATATATTTGCGCATGCGTGCAAATACTACTTTAGTGAACAGTCAAGTTTCAATTTTTTTGACACATTCGCAGCTATTTTAACCGTCTCAGTGGAGATGCAGTTTTAAAAAATAGTAAGAAGATGACGGGCATAGTGACATTTAACAATCATATATTAAGCAAATTGTGATATGGGTATTTATGCATATCGACATCAGGAATTCATCATTAAAAAGAAATCAGTGTACGATCGTTTCTGAGACAATAAAAAAGTTATTTGAATAAAATCCATGACCAAAGCTTCTTTCTTAGAACTGCACGCCTGTGGAACTCTGTTCCGTCTGCCTGCTTCCCACCGGACTACAACTTAGATGTCTTCAAGTCCAACGTTAACAAATTCCTAATGAACCGCCCCCTTAAGTAAATACTTCATCAAATCTCCACACTAACGTAATGTACTTGCAATAACCCTTATCCCTGAGTGGTTTCCGGGCCTTGATAAGTGGTGATCACTGTGTAAAAAAAAATCTCATTTTTAGTATAGCGTATTAGTTATCAAATAAATAACTTAAACATATCACTAGCGAGCAAATCAAAATAGTATACAGAAAATGTAATCTACGTAGAAAAATGTTTCTAGGGGTTATATAAAGTAATTATAAAAACTCTTTAAATATAGGATTGACACCGAAGTCGCCACACCAAAAGATTATACACCAAAGCCAAGTTATAGACTAAAGAGTTAAAAATAAAAAAAAAACTACCTAAAGAATTGTAATCAGAAAAGTTGGTTGGTTGGTTGGTTGTTTTTGTTTTACGGCATATCAACCCTTTTCAGGTTATTCAATGCCGAATCCGGTGATTTTGAATGCATTTTTTTAATAGAATATATTTGTTTTTTGCAAGCCAGTTTCTATTTAACCCATAGTTGGGACCCTAACAGGTACTACCACTCCGGGTCAGAGTGGACCTGGGAGCTATGGTAATTAAAGGGTGGCTCCACACTCCCCAGAGCCCGCAAGCTGGGACCTCACCATCGGACATAGTTTAAGGTCATATCCAGGATCAATCAGAAAAGTAAAATATTATTTAAACGAAGGTTTCCAATAATTGTCTTATATTTTAATAATAAATACAAAACGGAAAACACTATGACAACTTGCCGATTAAATTTTTACTAGCAGCCAGCCAAACCTTGCCCGATGGCTAAATACGCATAAATATTATATTTTAATTAATGCAGAATTCCTATTTAGTATAAACAGAAATATCGTAAGTATATAATGTAACATTACATTCGTATAAAAAAATTAATTAAAAAAAAACGGAAAGAAACTGAGATATGTGCATTTGAATAATGTTTTTTTTTCTAAACAGTTTACTTTTTGTAAATAAAAAGAAATATTCGAGCTGAGATTCAAAACAAAACTTAAAGATTGTGAGTCAAGTACGATAACCATTAGAAAAATGTGACATGATCGTAAAAATGTGTTTTAAGATGTAATCTGTAACTAGAACTATTCACGCATACGCATTCGTGAAACAGTTAGCTAACATAAAAATCCACGTACCAAAACAATTTTTCAAATTTGACCTCTTAGCAGCCGTTTTTTTTTTATCAGACGAAAATAAATTAAAAAAAAGTTTCCACGTGTCCTAATATCTTATATACCAAATTTCAAGTTTGTAGATCAAATATTCGTTGAGTATGTAAGTTGAGAAGGACCCTTACACTCACACGTGCTCCCTTATATATCATCAGCAGTGCTCAAGTCGTAAATAGAGCTTATTAATAATATGAAAATATACTTATTGCCGGTAACCGACACAGCAACGTTTGTTTCATTCCCAGGAAAATCGTCAGGTAGTTGGACTAAAATATACTTTTGGCAAGTAAGCTACACAGAAATCTGTTTCACTTAGACAAGCATCTCTGAAATATTTGATTATGTTTACGATTAGTGTTTTAGCTTCATTTCCGGTTGCTCCTTCGTTTTTAATTGATTTTCGCATGTGTCTTTTGGTGATTAAATTGCCGGGAGGAAGCGCGGAATACGTTAAGGAGACTTTCCTCATCTTAAGAATTTTTAGAATAATAATAATATTATTGAGAAAAAATCTTTTCTTAACATGCGAAGGGGCAA
The DNA here is from genome assembly GCF_053919585.1 of Euprymna scolopes. Taxonomy (NCBI): domain Eukaryota; kingdom Metazoa; phylum Mollusca; class Cephalopoda; order Sepiida; family Sepiolidae; genus Euprymna; species Euprymna scolopes. Next base: position 38,418,294 of record NC_136521.1, read on the forward strand.
ACGGCAAAAACAGTAATCGTAAATAACTAGAGAGTAGATGTTCGATAACAATTATAGGTTTTTGATTGTTTCCTCAACAAAACAAGGTATTTTAAAAATATCGGAAGGATATATTATAAATACTCAAGTTTCGTATCCTTGAGCAAGACCATTTTGGAATTATGCAAATAGGATACAGCCCTAAACTTGATGCAATGAAATTATTTAAAAAAAAAAATCAGCTTGAAATAATTTAATTTCATACGCTTCTCGCTTTTTTGTGTGCTTTGTTTTTATTACAACTTGTTATTAAAAATGATTGAATATTTTTTTTTAAATGATTGACTATTTATTAAAAATATAGGGTTTGTATTACTATACACATAGATTCGAAAAAAGTTCTAAAACAAAACAAAAAAAAACAACAAATGCATAACAAATAAATGTTATCAAAGGCAAGATCAGTTATTTTTCTACCTAACTGGATAATGTTTTAGTGTTTTTAATTTAATGGCACATGTTCATTCGGCTGTTTACCGATGTATGGTAAAAAGGCAAACATGCTCACTATTGTAAATTATACAAAATACTGTAAGAAACTAAATATGTTAGCGTGACATAGGCGGACATATATTCGGTGGGTTTCTAACAGTATTTTGTATAAGTTGTTGGTTTAAACTCATTTTCTCAAACTTACCGTGTTTAATAGCGAGCATGTCGCCATTTTTCCTTTAGAAAATATATCGAAAGCGCTATTATTTTCTAACCGATTACATGTTTTAAAGTGAATAAAACCACAAAAACCTTTTTCCAGATGTGTGTAAGGGTAACTTATCTTGCCTTTGGTCACATTTATTTGTTATAGATTTCTTTTTAACCACTTTTTTTTAATCTATGTGTAGTGTAACAAAACCCCAAAATACATATATTGATTATTAGAAAAAAAAAATGACTATTAAAAATAATTCATTAAGAATTTATGTAAAACATATTTAAATGACTAAAGGTTTATTTTTCTTCTTTACATTGTGTAGTTTCGTTTCGCTTTTTTATTCTTTTTTTTTAAGTAAAATCCGAGTTTTCGTTTTGTACGTCTGCAAATTGACAGTTTTTGTTTTTCTTTTTACTTTCACTATGTGCTATTTTTTTTTTTTTTTTTTTTTACCTGTCTAAAACTGTGCGGAGGTTTGTTTGTTTTTTTTTTCACCTGCCCAGTGGACGACGCCAGAGATTGATACCGCCTGCTTAAGCAGATGCTTGCCATCGGGATTATTTTATAGCGTCGTAAATCTATGAATTTCTACTTCTATGACGTCATCCACAAAAGAGGGGAGCAATCATTATGATGTAATTGATGATGCGTGAATTTTGACAGTGCCTCATTCAAACAGTTTTGCATACCCGGATAAGACAACTTCGGCATATTGATAACGCTTATTTTTTTTTTTTTTGTTTTTTTCATATTTCATGCGTTTTTCTTAATATCGGTGTTAATAATATTAACGACAAAACTGAAATTGTTAATAAACTTATGTAACTTTAAATTTTCAATTGAAATACGTATGAAATACGTTTGAAAGCCGAATACACCGCAATAACATACACAAGTATTTACTTTATTAACATTTCGCAGTTATACTCCTTTCTCAAAATCGTATATATATTTTATTTTATTTTTTCCTCAACTTGATGTTAAATTGATTAAAACAAAGTTAATCCGCGTGCTATAATCTGCTGTGCTGTTTTTTTGAAATGCCGTAGGAATGTGGTTTGCAACGCAATTTGAAAGTCAGGGTGGTGTTTTCCGTTTGAGAATTATTGATTGAAATACGTTTACAAGCCGATAAACAGGTATTTACTTGTTTAAAATTAATATTTCGGACTTATATATGATTCTGACGAAGGAGTGTATATATATTTATAATTATTCTTTGCTATAATAATTAAATACCTACAGACACTAGTGTTTCATCCTTTCGGGATTCTTCAGTGCAGGGTGTCACGATTAACACCAGCCGAACGATTCGAACCCCGCACCACGAGACATCTCTGGCTCGATTGGCGGAGACCGTATCCATTCGGCTACCACTAACCGCGTGAAATAGCGTTGAATTTAAACATTTTTACTTTTAAATGTTCATTTACGTCAGTCAGAAAGTGATCTAATCGTTATACGATGATCTATGCATAAGAGCTAAATTGACCGACTTTAATTCAACTGAAAGTGCTCAACGATAAGAAATGAATTTCTTAAAGGGGCTGCCATAATTATTTTTTTGCTATAATAATTAAATACCTACATATACTAGTATTTCATCCTTTCGGGATTCTTCAGTGCAGAGTGTCACGATTAACACCAGCCGAACGATTCGAACCCCGCACCACGAGACATATTGTATTTCAATTCACAGCACAAAGCGCATTGTCCACTCATTGGACATGAGTATGACATTAAAAGATATTCAGCGTCGGAAGGTGGCGGTTTTACCCTTTTTTTACCATTACAACCAACTTAAGTTTAGCCTAGGGTAATAATATAATAATAACTGTTGGGGCGTCTGGTGCTACAGGATCAGGCTGTCTGAGCTTTCTAACCAAAAGTACACTAAACTTTGATGTTACTGTCGTCTGTTTTCCTTTCCATTTGCAAACCTTAATCATATTTTGCGAAGTCAAAAATAAAAACATTTTTCTTCGACGAAACAAAACACCAGGAATAAACATTTGAAGATAAAAAGATAAGGCCTAAAAACTTTTACTAACATCATCGAATTCGGAATTTGATAATCCGAAGAGTTTAATATGGTGCAAAACAAACAAACAAACAAAAAAAAAACACACACACACAAACAAAATAATCAAACACTATGAATAAATATTTAAAGATATAAAGAATTAAAAACACATATAGTTTGCAGAATTGTTGGATTCGGCATCATCTAACCCTCATAATGATTGATATTCCTTAAAATATAAGCAACCAAACCCATTGACAGAAAACAACCATTCGTCTCTGTGATGTACTTGGCTTAATGGGCAATGACGTCAATTGAATAACGTACTCATGTGGTGATGTAGCAACAAACGTGATTCATAAAAAACAGCCGTTTTTCGTATTTTAAATCATGTAAATAGTTGGCTCAATAGGTAGGGAGGTTTATTAGTAATAATTATCGTATAGATGATGTAAGAGGAGGTTTCTGTTATCCTTATTTTTTTGTAGTTATGATAGGGTTGCTAACGTCAAATAAAAACTCCAACACCATATGTACTCCTCTATATGTAATTATCTCCTGTATATTACGTTAACATCATCTAGCCTGTTTCACTGGAAAATGAACGAATGCCAAGCGTTCAAAAAAAAAAAAAAATTTAAATTCTGGACCCAGTCACCCTACAAGCCAATGCGAAATACTTTATCTCAGCCCATCTTACTTTTATTTTCCTATCCCGAAGGAATCATTCTGACATCTTAGTGCTAGTTCTAATATTTTATCTCTACTATAAATACCATCATCATTTTTTGTATTAGACTGATGCGCAAGTTTTTATTTCTGATATTTTTTATGTAAAAAGGAATTCAATATCTCTACACATATAGGGCCAGCCAGAAGTAACGATATAATACTCCCAGGTGCCGCCAAAATGTTTTCCATGCTTTTTTCGCAGGGGCAATTTTATTTATAGTGCACACATGAAACTTTAATCCCCTTCAAAGTTATCTCTTCCGGCTTCAATACACGTGTTGTACCGCTCCATCAACTACTGGACGGCCTTATGGGGGTTTTCTTGTTTGAGCGTGTAAATGACTCTCGTCACAGCCTTCTTTATCTCCTTTATTGTCGTATAACGATGGCCTCTTAAGTTTTCTTTGAGTTTAGAGAATAACGAAAAGTCACATGGATCAAGGGCTGAACAATAAGGAGGGTGAGGAACTGTCTTGATGCCAATCTTGGTCAAATAGTCGTGCGATAAGCATCTAGTTGTGGACTGGTCCATTCGCACAAACATTTCGCACCCTTAATCCCCTGCGAATAATTGTGTGCACAGATCCACCACTGACATCAAATTGGGCACGTATTGTTTCTATAGACACACGGCTGTCCTATTATTATGCCAATCATCTCTGGTGTTCTGATTTTCTTACTCCTCCCACGGATCTCATCCTTCATAGACTCCACACCATTCCTTGAATCTCTAGTAGCACTCAAAATCTAATGCTCGATTCAGGCTTGTTGGTCCAACAACAGTCTAAAGCATTCCATACATTTGTGTCATTTTTTCAAGTTTAAAACGGAATATTATTGCTTATCATTCCTCCTAAGTGTCCTCACATCCACATTGCAATTTAAAAAATTCACCAGCTGTGACAATCCGGATGTAGTTGGGTGTATTCTAATTCCTGCTGTAGCTGTTCATTTGAAACTGAAATCATGAAACTTGATCAATTATCTTATAACGAATAACATACTGAATTTTCAAGAGTTGTCAACAAGTTTAAATGCCCGTTCAAAAAATGCCTGGAAGTTTACTGAAGACACCTCGTATTAAAAATAAATCTATTTTTTAAAAATTATTTTTATTCCATCGAAACAAGAAATATTATGGAATTACTATTTGGGATTGTCTCTAGCAGTGGACTGTGGGGAATTTAGTAGTCTGTTCTACTTATATTTAAACTTCGGCAGGTTAGTAGAGTCAGGAAAAGAGAGAGCTACAAAGTAGTATTATTTATTCGATAAATGAGGCAGGTGATCCAATGCCAACGGGAACCTAATTTCTACTGTTCGGGTTTTACCGTCGAGTCGCCTTCAACTGTCTCCAGAAACCAACTGAATTACAAATCTTCCTCGTGGCGAAACATGAAAGACTTCGAAAGAAAGAGAAATATATACTGAATTATTATTAAAATAAGAGAGACTGAAATGTGATTGTTCTACGATTTTGGTATCCGGCGAGTAAATCTGACCTTTTTCCCTGTCAATCTCGATTACAAAATAAACCTGGCCCGCTGATGCGTGCTGACATTTCGAGATGGCAACAGCACTAGCTTGATTTTACTTTTCTGCCCCTGGGGAGGAAATGGGAGTACATGGCTTTCTAGAGTTCTTCGAAAACGATTTTTTTAATCATTGTACCTCAAAACAACATGTTCTTCAAATATTTGAATTTTCATCGACATATTTTGCATGATAACATTTTTTTAGCAGTGTCAGCTTCGTTTAATCACACTTTATTGAAATAATATTTTTCTTTCTTTATAAAATTGTATTGTTTTGTTTTATTTATCTTAAGATTTATCCGGAAATATTTTGCTTGAAAATAATTCATTCTTTGTTCTTTATTTTAATTTTAATTTTTTTTTATTCATGATTTCCTCTTTGTTTTTGCGTGTTTAACCGTCTTTAGAGATGTTATTCTTTTTTTTTCAAATAGACAAATCCATTTTCCAACACGTCAAAATATCCACATACTCTAGAACACTGCGAAGAACGTTTTCATTTTCGTTTTCTTTTTTTTAATTTATTTTTGAATTCTGTTTTGGAGGAGGGTTAGTCATCTAAAATTTTGTCTTAACAAAGAACGAATTGTTGCATTTAAAATTATTTTTACATAATCACTTAAAGTAAAGTTAAACGTACAACAGCCAAGTATCATGGTTCAATTGTGATCAAAAACAGAAATTCTTTTTGAACCCCCCTCTACCTTATAAAAGAATCTGTAGTAAGGTTTATAGGCTAAGCCTTTCTGCTTGTGAAGTGACAAAACTTCTAAAATACACTTGTAATGTTGGTTTGCAGAAAAGTGTTAACAGTGGTCAAAATCGGACTTTCTTCTTGAATCGATTTTTTTTTATTATTGATTTTTCGATACAAAGCCTACGTAAGAACACTCACAGATACATCACTTATTTCGTGTGAAATTTAAAAAAGAAAAATGCGCATAACCGTTTCCGAGTCTATGGGAGACGAAGTTATACACACATTATTTTTTATATAATAGCAGATAGATAGATAGATAGAAAAGGGTTTTGTGTACTGGGGAATATCGCTGTCTTCGTGCCAATTCTTTTATTATTTTGGTCCAGTTTCAGCTCAAGCATGCACAAGACATTGATAGGGGCTTCACCGTTGACTTGCCTGCAACCCCCACCCTCATGACAACCCCCGACCATATTTAATCTCCCGCCTTCGGTATACTTTGTCTGTCACAGAGCCGCCATGCCTCATACAAATATCTATTTTCGGATTGCGTGACCTGGCACTGAAAAAGATGGCAATACAACTGGCAAGGTTATGTTAGCCATGACATATGTCCACCATCGAATCTGTTTTTCATTTTCATCCGTTGTCGGCTGCATCTGTTTGTCTGTGTCCAGGAGTTGGTCAAAGGTCGAGGGATTAATTGCGTGCACTTGCGCGAGATCACTAAGAATGGTTTTCGCGATTTGTTCTGGACATACGAAAGCAAAATGTAACACAAGGTCGTTTTTAATGTGGTGGAAAATCAGCTCCCCAATTGGGGACAATATGGAAGAAGGCAGAAATAAAATTGGGCCTCTTGATTTCTGAGAACCCCGATTGAAGGGAAATAAAACACAAGAGTAAAATAAACGATATTAATAGAATAAAATGTTTAAGTAAGAAATTCCTTACGCAATGAATATCAGGTTATAGTGTTACTAAACCTTACGTTTTGAAATCCTAAGTGGAAATGTGATTCAAATCGATTTTATCATGTTCAATCTAGTAAATGTTTAAAATTTATGGCTAAAATATTGAAACAAAGGAAAAAAATCTGTCTTTGTTTTCTAATGTTTACGAATACATGTATACTTATAAAGGGCAAAATGTGTGTGTTGTTTGTATGTCTGCCAAAAACTTTCGACCCACGCGACAGATAGTCAAGAGATCGATATCGTTTCCAAGCTCAATACTTCGGGCGACAAATATCGAAAAATTGGCCCAAAACATTAATTCCTTAACCCTCAACTGGGCATTTTTTATAAGAAGGGGGTTGGTTTTTGCGTCGATACTTTTGCAATTCATTATATCCTTTCGATTGACTATGCTTAATTTTGACGTTCGTGACTTCCGGTGGCGCGATGGAGAGATCGGCTAAGATGTTAGTTTTTTTTTTCCTTATTCGAGCTTGCCTGCCTACTATCACTTTCTTTTATTTTTTAAACACCACTCTTCATCCAAACTACCTAATGGTGTTTTGATGCCCCCGCTACTACCACTTTTTTAATCCCCCCCCAGGGGTTTCTTACTAGACCTCTACACACCCGGGCAACACCGAACACCCCCGCTAGTTTAATTTGAATCTGAAATATTTATCTTCGAAAATGGAAGGTAACGCCTATATTATGCTCCTGAAATTCTTAAAAACAAAACAAACAACAAAAAAAACAACAACAAAGATACTGAAATTTTAGAAATATTCATTCATTGATTTTTATATTCTATTTTTAAAATTTTACCTAAATCGAATGGACCGGACTTTTTTAGAAGGTATTATAATTCATACATTTTTTTTTCCAGAAAATAATAATAAACGGAGGATATATTAGCCACCTTTAGGTTTAATAATTGTAGTCAAACAGTCATAATAGTCTGCTTAATAATTTAGAAGTGAATGCAGCACATAGAATACTCAGACACATGTCTATATAAAGTAATGAGGTATGTGAATATATTTAGGGCAATTAAGCTACACAGATGTTTGCGTGCCATACATTACTACTTGCTAACGTTGTGAGTACTGTTGAAGTAAATACTCGACTCGTTTACAATAATTTTTATAATATACCTGTATACATCAAATAACATTATATATATATATATATATATATATATATATATATATATATATAGTTTATTTGTTTTTACATTAGCAGTAATATGTTGCTGCACAGTTATGAGCATGCTTCGGTCACCTATTTATTAATAACTAGAGACCTCTGTAGGCGATACAGCTTATACGAAAGTTACTAATAACCAGCTGACCGAATCATGCTCATGACTGTGTAGAAAATTATCACTGCTTATGTAAACACAAAAAAAAGACTATACGTTCCTCTACTTCGGTATTGGGCACTTTTGTATTAACCTCCTTAAATTTTATTGATTACTTAACCTCTGGAAAACAGTAAGCCCAGATTATACGAGGGACGTGCAATAAGTAATGGCCCTGACCCACTTCCAGTTGTCTGATCTAGCTGAAATGTTGCATGTGCAATGATTTATATCTCTACGGGTTATGTGGCAAATTACAGCTCGGAACTAATTGTGGTTTCTCTTTTACACGTATTTGAACTGAGTCAGGTGTGAAATGGGGCCTGTTGAATGTCGAGCAGTGATCCGTTTTTTGTATTTGAAAGGACGCACACCACAGGCGACTTTTGATGAAATGAAAAAAACTGATAATGATAATTCCCCATCATATTACCTTGTAAAACGCTTGAATCGTGAATTCAAACGTGGACGGAAGTCTGTGGTCGCCCCACTTCTGCCATTGATGAGGCATCTGCCCGTCAAGTTGAGGCTGCCATTTTGGAAGATCGTCGCATTACTATTCGCCAAATAGCCTAAGATGTCAAGATTATTACAGGGTCTGTGGAAACTATCATTCATGACCATTTGCATATGAATGAGGTGTCTACCAGATGAATTCCCAGGTTGCTCACACCATTTCAGAAGCGAGAACGCATCGAGTGCTCGAGGATGAATTTGGAGATGTGCTAAGAAGATGAGTCAAATTTTTTTAAAAAACTGATTACACAGGATGAAACTGGGCCCATCACTATGATCCAGAGACCAAAGCCCAGTCAATACAGTGGAAGTACTTGGACTCACCACCTCCAAAGGAGGCAAGCTCATGGTCACAGTCTTCTGGAACCAGGACGGAGTAGTGATGACAGATTTCCTGGCAAAGGGTACCACAATTAAAGGAGCCCATTACGCTTCACTTTTTAGGAAATTAAGGGAAGCTATAAAAAATCAAGAGGTGGGGCAAGATCAGCAAGGTACCCTCCTCCTGCAGGACAACGCTCCGGTCCACAACTCGGATGTCGCCAGATCAGAAGCACGGGCGTGTGGTTATACAATCCTCTGAATTTAACCTCTTCCCAGCAATGAAGTTGTTTTTGAAACGAAAGCGTTTCCCAGATTATGCAGCTTTGATTTCTGAAGTCACATCGTGGTTGGAGGACAAACCTGGGGTGTTCTACAAAAAACAGTCTACAGAGCTGCATTAAACGATGGGAGAAATGCATAACTCTGGGTGGTTCCTATGTAGAGGAGGACTAATAACTCTGCCAAGTTTCGTTGCTCTACTTCTATGAGAAGTGGGTCAGGGGCATTACTTATTGCACGCCCCTCATTTTATTTTATTTCTTTTTATCGCATTCTGATTATATATATATATATATATATATATATATATATATATATATATATATATATATATATATATATATATATTGTTTGTGTATTTATATACACACAAATATTTATTTAAAAACTATACATACATAATCGAAATATTTGTATTTTTGCTCTCACGTTCGCGATCCAGCATTTTATTTCATTTCTTTTTATCGCATTCTGACTAAAGATATATATATATTACAGTAGTAAGCTATGTATATATATTTATGGCAATTAAGCTACAACTGACTATACCCTACAGGGATAAAATGCTGAAGCCTCTGTATAGCTTACTTATCATGAGTATATCTTCCTGCCTTACTACCTAGCTCAACACACGTATTCAACACCGATGAAAGAAATATTGAAAATCGATACATAAAATATATCTACTTCTAATATTTTACGATTGATGATCGTGTGTAAGTTTAGCAGGATAGAACCCCAGTGGTGTGTTCGATTATAAAGGAAATTTAAAAATTAAGTGTGTAATATTTTTCATAATTGTTACATAAGATCAGAAAACATCAGTGTCGTTGGTTTCAAGTCCAAAGAATTAGGCTAATTCCCGAGAGACAGATATAAACACTAGTCGGACATCGGGGACCAGATATTGATCCCCGTTTTTATGGAATTTGAAACCGACGGTGCCGATGCTTATTGATCTTCTGTCTCACACACACACACACACACACACATGCACACACACACACATATATATATATATATATATATATATATATATATATTGGGTATTTCGGAAATAACGATCAATTGTTCCTAGTTCTGCGCAAATCTCGTTTCGCCGGACGTCGTTCGTAAAACCGGTGCGCTTTTGTTGTCATTGATGACGAATGCCGCGTTTGTGGCATTTTCCAGAAGTCAAGCTTGGAATCGGTGAGTACGATGGGAATGGGGAAGGGGTGCTGTCGAAGGTGTATGGGTTGACGGGAATGTTGTTTGCGGCGGTCGGGGAAACGGGGGTTGGCGGCTGGCTGGGGTCTGAGTGGTGAGCCCCTGACAATATGTTACGACAAGATGACAGGCAGGGTCTGAAGCGAAGCCGATTGGACAAGCCGGAACGTCAACTAGACAGCTGACACGGGGGGCTGTGGGTCGGGGAGAGAGGTGGTCGCCAGAACAGAAAAAGAAAGAGAGAGGGGCGCATGCTTGTGCGAGCGAGTGAACGCTAGCGCCCATGGCGAACGTACGTTTAGTGGCGTTGCGACAAGCTAACGTACGTCAACTGCCGTGAGAGAGAGAGAGAGAGAGAGAGAGAGAGAGAGAGAGAGAGAGAGAGAGAGAGAGAGAGAGAGATCGTTCTGTGTCAGAAGAACGGGGGCTCATTGGTTGTTGGCTACGCTTACGTTCGGTCTCCCTCATATATATATATATATATATATATATATATATATATATATATATATATATATATATATAAATATATAATAAAAGTGAGAATGTGTGTGTGAGAGAAGACAGTTCTCAACCAATATACTCAACGAATCTTGGATTTACAAAGTTGAAATTTGGTATATAGGGTATTCAGTCTTTTGGGAAATTTCTAATCGATTTTTATCAGGAAAAATGTCCGTTAAAACGTCAAAATTGGAAAACTGGTACGTAGCGGGGGGTAAATCGAATATTTATCTCTTAGTTAACTGTTTCACGAGGTTTGGAAACATTTTAAGATCGTGTCATGCTGGTAGAATGGATATCGTACTTGACTCACTGTCTTCAGGTTTTATTTCCGATCTTATCTCAAATATTTTTTTCTTTACAAAAAGTGCACTTGTTTAAAAAACAAAACAAAAAAAAACATAATACTCGCATGCACATGTCTACGTTTGTGTATGAATTAAAATTTATCATTTTTACCTCTTTTATGGCTTGGCAACGCCTTGCGGCCCGCGAATTTATATACAGCTGTCTCTAGTTACCAGAAACTGGCTGACTAAAACATGCTCATAAACGTGTAGGGGCATATTATTGTTGTTGCAAAAACAAATAGAAAGTTAGTGTATATATATATATATATATATATATATATATATAATGTCTAATTAAGCCAACCACGCGAGATGACATGTTGGTTTTTCTAGCATCTAATTTCTCGAATCCACTCAACTGGGGATAAACCCATCTTGGACTACTGCACTATCGGCAAATCAATTTCCATAATTTCGGCTGTGTTGAAGATTTTCTAACCGGCCTAATTCTAATCAATTGAAATTTGGACTTGATTCTTTCTAAAGATATTTTTTCGCCGGTAGATCAAATTTGAAAGAGTCTTCATGCAAGCTGTAGTTTTATGCCCGGTTCGTTCTTATTATTTTTTACATCTACATATGTTCTCCCGCTGTCTTTTAAAGGGCATGTACGTTTTTGCAATCTATGACTATAATAAATTACAGTTTCATTTAATTCTATTACTGCTACAAATATGATCTGCTAATGTTCTTCTCTTCTCTGATGAGAAGAACAGCAAGAATAGCATTCTTTGAAATCCGCGGAATAAAGAGTTTGTAAATTAACTTTTGGTGTATTCAGTCGAACAATAAATTTGATTGTAAATTTTAACTTGCAGTTTTAATTTATTTTTCTCTTATATATATATATATATATATATATATATATATATATATATATATATATATATAAATGCATTAAGAAGATATATATATATATATATATATATAAAATACATTAAGAGGAGATATATATATAATACATTAAGAGTGTATGTATATATATATATATATATATATATATATATATATAAAATACATTAGGAGGATATATATATATATAAAATACATTAGGAGGATATATATATATAAAATACATTAGGAGGATATATATATATATATATATAAAATACATTAAGAGGATATATATATATAAAATACATTAAGAGGATATATATATATATATATATATATATATATATATATATATATATATATATATATATATATACCTACCTGGCCACGTACACTTTTTCCTGATAAAGCTAGAACCCAGAATTAGATGAAATCGGGCAATTGCATCGACAACGGACAACGCCAGACCCAAAGTGGGTTTCGATGTACTGCATCTCGTCAGTGACGTGCTCCGACATAGGTGCGAACCCAGGTCGTCGCACGCATGAAGTGTGCAATACTGACGACCTTACCATATATATATTACTTTTTGTATCCGGTAACTTGAGACCGCTTCAGGCGATACAGCATATACGAGAGAGAGGTTTGTAATGTAAATATCTCAGGTCTTTTGCGTCTCAGGAAATTATTATCAGAAGGTTCTGTCACATACTGTTAAATGTCGATCTAAGGAATACAATTAAGGGGTATGTAAAGAAGAAAACACAGGGGTGTGGATTATGGTCTGTATTGGAATAGATGAATAAACGGGGACAGATGGAGCGGTAAGGAAACCAGAGATAAATATTATAAAAGACTGACAAGGAAGATATACAGTCTTTGTCAAAATCATAAGACCACTTAAGAAAGTAAGCGTTTCCGCATATTATCGAATTTTTAATCAAAATGATAAGACCACTGATAATTTATCTAACAAAAGGCAATTATAAATTACTAAAAAGGGTCTCAGTATTTAGTATAGCTTCCATTATTACTTCAAAAATTCTCTTCGGCATGCTTGCGACTAAGTTTTTTTATCAGTTGCGAATGTATCCCATGTACTGAAAACTGAATCAGAAAGTTCCTTTATCGAATCATACTGGGTTCCATCCTTGAACACTTCTTTTGCCATCCATCCCCAAAGATTTTTAATAGGATTGAGGTTCGGAGAACATGCTTGATGATCTAACAATTCTATATTATTTGAAGAAAAGTATTCTCGTGCTTGTTGAGAAGTGTGTATCGCAGCGTTGTCTTACTGGAAAATCCAATTGCTTCCACACAGACGCGGATCTTCGTCCTGATAGAAGCATTTTCAAGCATTGAAATGTACTTCAATGATATTTGCCGGCCTTTCACTAATTGCAACTTTAGGGCCCCAGCTGACGAGAAAGCACCCCAGATTATTAAAGACCCTCCTCCATTATGCCGAGTTGAAAAAATCTCTTTGGGCAAATTTTTATCATGACAATAGTGTTGAAATCCATCTGGACCATCTAGATTAAACTTTTTCTTATCGGAGAAAATTACATTTTCCCAATTCTCTTCATCCCAAGTCTGGTATTTGGCGATATATTTAAGTCGGTTAGTGTTCTGCTGTTCAAGAAGACGTGGTTTCTACAGTCGCTTTAAATGATTGAAACCCTTCATTTTCAGATGCCTTCTGATGGTTTTAGGACAACATTCTGCTGCTGTTTGGCTTTTCAATCAACTTGAGCTCATACTGGAGGCTTTTTTAAGCTTCTTCTTATACGACGATCCAGTGATGGGGTTATTTTATTTTTTTTTTTGGTCGACCTGAACTCTTTTTGTGGCCATATTGATCTGGATTTCTTAAAAAATTTGTGATGACCGTTTTGCTACGATTCACTTAGTTTGCACTGGATCTATGGGAGAGTCCACCCCTATTAAGCTCAAAGATGCTTCCACTCTCAGACTCTGATAATGGTTTCCCTTTTGCCATTTATAATTTAGTAAGATGTTTTTGTATCCACTAACAAGTTGTTTTAGTAACATAGAAAGCTTTTCGTATTCATTTTTTCAAAACTAGCCGATTTTATTGAAGTGGTCTTATCATTTTGACCAGGTGAAAATGTTTGTTTTTAAAAAAATAATTATTATATCCGGTTACTTTCTTAAGAGGTCTTATGATTTTGACTAGGACTGTATGTATGTGTGTGTGATAGCCGCCAACATCGTAAACGCCTTAAACATTAACATGCTACTGTATATTGTGTCAACAATTTTTAGAATATCTGTGAAAAAGGGTCTATGAAATAAATCTCAATTACTTTGTTATGAAAAATGGATTTGAATTTACTCGAATTTGTCCTGGTCAGCAAACAAACGACTTACGTTGCTTTCTTACATACTAATACTATCATTAGATATATTTGTAAAGATATTAAAATATAGTAAAGTAAAGGAGAAGAAAAAAGAAAAAGGAGAGAAACTAAAAGAAATGCATAAAGAATTATATTGATGGCGATTTCAAAACATTCTATTTTGTCCTCAACCTTTTTTTCGCAATATACGTGTATGTGTGTGTGTGTGTGTGTGTGCATTTCCATACCGAACTACTCTGTCAATTTCCAGTCTACAGACTCCAGATTTGACATAAAGGGCATTGAGATTTGGGAAAATCTTTTAAATCGGTTTTCATCCAGAAATTTGCCTGTCAGGGGGTCAATGTTCAACGATTTGAACTCTGAAAAATCTACCGAACTCCTCCGCCACTTTTAGGTGTGAACATTTTAAATTTGAGATGGACGTTACTTGGACATGAATCGAACATTTTTTATTTGATTTGAGCCCAAAATAATAAATGTTAAAGGGTAAAAATTGGGATCAATTTTTTTTTTTTTTTTAAATTGGTCTCTGCGGTTTCTCCCAAATTACGCAGCCAGTTTTTGGTTTAAATATTTGAAATTTTACAAAAATTGTACTCTGACACAAGGCAACATTTTTAGGCGAATGGATCAACGTTCAAAAGAATTGCCCTTTGCGATCTCTAGCAAATATTTCAACCAATTTGGGGTCTAAACATTTGAAATGTTTGATAAAGGGTATTCAAACACGCAGCAAGCTTTTTAATCAATTATTACGCGAAAATTTGAAAGAGTTTACCTTTGCAGACTCTATCAAACTCCTCCGTCTAGTTTGGATCTAAACACTTAAAATTTTAGATGTAGGTTTCCTGGTCATTAGTCAAACTTTTTAATATATATATATATATATATATATATATATATATATATATATATATATATATGCACATGAAGTTATGAAGAGTACATAGCGCCCAAGCAAAGCCGGTCTTAACCGCTAGTAAATAAATTATTTGCTATAATAATTATTAAATTCCTTCGGCCAATAGTTTGTCATACTTTCGAGAATCATCAGTGCAGGGCGTCACAGTTATCGCCAGTCGAGAGATACTAACTCGACAACTTAGCCATCTCTGGTTTCATTGGCAAGGAACAAATCCACACGACCACCATCAACGACCAAAAATATCGTTGCAATTTAAACATTTATTTTTTTTAAATATCTAAACGTCTGTCAGATTGATTATAATGTCGTGATTTGCGCATGCGAACTAAAGTGACCGACGTTATTTCAACTGTAAAGTGTTCAACGATAAGAAACGAGTTTCTTTAATAGGCTGACATTATTAATTACGATAATAATAGTGTTTCATCCTTTCATGAATCATCAGTGCAGGGTGTCACAATGACCGCCGGTCCGGAGATTCGAACCTGAAAATGAAGTCATTGTCGGATTCTATTAGCAAGGAACAAATCTTTCTCTCCCTCGCTCGCTCTCTCTCTCTCTCTCTCTCTCTCTCTCTCTATATATATATATATATATATATATATATATATATATATATATATATATATATAAGTGAACGTGTCTTTCTGTACATTTTCCTACGCAACAACTCTGTCATTTTTCAGTCTACAGATTCGAAATTTGATATACAGGGCACTGAAATTTGGGGAAATCGATGTGATCGGTTTTCAGCCAGAAATTGTTAACGGGTCAAAGTTCAACGATTTGACATTTGAGAACTCTACCAAACTCTCTCTCTCTCTCTCTCTCTCTCTCTCTCTATATATATATATATATATATATATATATATATATATATATATATATATATATATATATATAATGGGATGAGTCCAGTATGTTTTCTGATTCCGATGCAATTACAATTCCGATTCCAGTACTTTATAAATCTATAAATATTTAACTATAAAATTGTTATTTCTTTCTGATTAAGGTAAAAACACATTTAAAATCTGCTTAGATTCTCTTAAACGCAAAAACACACTTATGAGAGGATTATCTCTGGATTTTTATGTTTACTGATAGTTTAAAATCACTTAATATTTATTTTATTATCACTACTAGCAGCAGAAGTTTTTGTTTAAAACAAACTTAATTCCAAAATATAATTAAGTTGGAAACACTATTTCCTGGAGCTTAATATTTTAAATTGTTTTGACAATATTGAAAGAGATAAATGCCCTTCAGGTACATGTTTATACAAAGCCAGGTATATTAATAATAATAATAATAATAATAATAATAATAATAATAATAATAATAATAATAATAATAATAAATGTATGTATGTAAATGTATACGATGAAAATTATAGAAACAATAACCCGAGGTGATTGAAAGATGTCAAACGAACAAACCAAATTATAGGTTCATCAATTTTTTATTTCAAACGAGAAAACCTCGTTGAATTTATTTCAGATAAAGGTCAAAGAAGTCTTCTTGGATCAGCGCCTGTTGCAAATTCAAGTATAATTAAACAACGTGGAAGGTTTGCTACAAATTATACCCTTTCATTGCTAAAGTCATATTAAAGCAACATAACATAATTTTTAACAAATATAAACTTATTTACCACCAATAATAATTATTCTGATGACACTACCAATAATATAATAATTTATGCCGATGGCACTCCCATCTATGGTAGCACATCGAAGTCAGTAAACGACCAAGTTCTCTCCAATTCTGTCTCCTCTGATCTTGAGCACGTGGTGCAATGGGGAAAGGAGTGGCTGGTTACTTTTAATGCATCTAAAACCAAACTTCTCTCTTTTCATCATCAACATTCTGATCCCAATCTGGCATAAGTTGAAATGAATGGCTCTCGTCTTGAGGAGGCCTTAAGTTTTTACAAGCTTCTGGTTCTGATCTTAAATGGAACAAGTACATCAAATCTGTTGCCAAGGCCACTGGAAAAATGGTGGAATCCTTCTATCGGTCCAGTAGATATCTCACTGCTGATGCAATTCTCTATCTATATAAGAGTCAGGTACGTCCAAGGATAAAGTACTGTTCCCACATTTGAGCAGCAGCTGCTAGAAAGGACTTGTCCTGCCTTGATAGAGTTCAAAATATACTTCGTAGCCTCGTAGGAGATATCCCTTTCTCTTCCCTACAACGTCTATCTCACAGAAGAGATATTGTGAGTTTGTCTCTGCAGTATCGTTATTTTCATGGAAAGTGTTCGACTGAGCTTCAGTCTATGCCCCCCTCGCTAAACTTTCATAAGAAACACTCGTCTAACTGAAAACACTCAATAATTCCCCCACTCGTTATCTGTGCCTAAACCTAAACGTAGATTCCATGAACACAGCTTCTTTCTTAGAACTGCACGCCTGCGGAATTGTCTTCCGTTTTCCTGCTTTCCAGGTGACTACAATATGGTTGTCTTCAAGTCTAACGTAAACAAGTTCTTGATGAGCCGTCCCACTTGTTAACAAATTTACCGAATCTCCATTACTAATTTCTACTGCACACTCTTTAACCCTTATCCTCGAGTGGCCTCTTGGTCTTGAGAAGTGGTGATGCCTATGTAATATATATATATATATATAATCATCATTCTCTTCCATTCCTAGATCAAGCTAATGGCTTGCTGGCCTAAAATATACTCATATAAACATTTATGTATTTTTTTACGTTCATAAAGATCAATCATGTTATTCACATTAAAAAAACCTTTACAGAACGCCTAAACTAAACACTACGAAAAAATATAAAGAACTTGAAGTATAAAAACTTCTTTCCAAAACTACTTTGAATTCGGCATTAAAAAACAAGACCGATAACTCTTTCTCTATAAATCTCTCCATTTCTCTTATTCCATCTATATATCTATAAAAGTGAAAGTGTCTTTGTGTGTCAGTGTATGCACATTTCCCTACCGAACTACCCTGTCAATGTCCAGTCTACATACTCTAGATTTGACATAATGGGTATTGAGATTTGGAAAAATCTTTTTAATCTGTTTTCGGCCAGAAATTTGGCTGTCAAGCGGTCAATTTTCAAAGATTTGACCTTTGAAACCTCTGGCAAACTTCTCCGCCAATTTTGGGTCTATACACTTGAAATTCTAAATGTAAGTTACTTGAATAGGGATCAAATTTAAATTTCATTTGAATCCAAATTAATAACTGGTAACGATTTAAAATTGGGGCCAAAGTTAAAACATTTACCTCTGCTGTCTCTACCAAATTACTCAGCCAATTTTTAGTCTTAGCATTTGAAATTTAACATAAAGTGTATTTCGACATGAAACATGCTTTATAATCAGTTCTTGGGCAGAAATTTGGCTGCCAATTTAAAAGAGTTGACTTTTGATGACTCTACCAAACTCCTCCGCTAATTTCGGGTCTAATCACTTGAAATTTTACATGAGTCAAACTGTTTACTATATATATATATATATATATATATATATATATACATATGAACATACAGTTAGGAACAGTACATAGGTGCCGAGCAAAGCCAGACTGAACTGCTAGTATATATATATATATATATATATATATATATATATATATATATATATATATATATATATATACTCTCTCTCTCTCTCTCTCTCTCTCTCTAGAGAGAGAGAGAGAGAGGATATTCTAAATGCCTCACTACTTCTTTAGGTATGTCTCTATCTAAATGTTTAACTTGCCTTCCTCTATCTAGCTTTCTTTCCCACACTTTCTTTTTCTCTTTTTAATGTCTGTGTACACACACACACACACACACACACACACACACACACATGTATATATATATATTATAATGTCTAAGGAGGATTGATGAATGATTGATGTTGGAATGGTGCGCGGAAGCATTTCTGAAAGAAAGAGGAAGCGGAAAAGAATTATAAAAGAGCGCGAAATCTCCGTGACTTTGGGAATTGGTAGAGTGATTTGTGCGAGGCACGAGACGGCGAACGCGGCGGCGTTGGCAGCACCATCATCGTCGATGGAGGCACTACGAATAGAAGGAAAGACCCGACCGTGGCCAAAAGAGACTGCTAATAAGCTAAGGGGGAGATTAGTGTTGAAAGTCTCCGAGTATGCATAACTGGCATCTTCTGACGAGCGTTCCTGCCTCAATGATTATGACTGCTTTTCACGAGGCAGGAGGGGAGGTGGGGGGGCGTAATGTAATGAGAAATGCAAAAATAAAAGTAAATAATATATATGTAAAGTGTTATTTACTTTTTTAGGCGTTGCTTATCTGGTAAAAATAATTCGAGCTCTCCGACACTTGACAATGTTTACATCGAGATTTCACTTCTATTTAGCAGATTGCGACGACACTGTTTGAGCTAAATTTTCTGACTTTTTCAATCCTGCTTTACGGCACTTGTCTGAACAGAACAATTGAAATCTCCTTCCCTATTATATAAAAGCCACTTTGGTACCATTTAAAATCGCCGTAAATCATTTATTTGTTTGCATATTCTAAGACTAAACACTAATCAGAAGTGACTTTTTAGGGCATTCATTTTCAAGTCCAAATATCAACTGAGGTGATATTGTAAACAAACACAGTCGAAATTTGATAAACGATATTATTATTATTATTATTATTATTATTATTAATAATAATAATAATAATTTATTTATTCTTTTTTTGCGAATAAGTACACCGGGCAAATTATTCCGCATAATATATAATAAATAGGGATTGGTTCTATAATAATACATACCAAATATGTATAAATTATTATATTATGGTTTAAATGTACTGCTACAGCCGGGCAACGCTGGACTGCCAGCTAGCCCTTAAATAAGTCGCAGTGATGTCAGAATCCTCTGGAATTATGTCCTTTCATTTATTCAAGAAATTGCTCCTTATTAAAACACAGGCATATCATGACAGATGTTCGTGTGAGTTCCTTCCTCACACGTTCCGAAACGGCTGAGCTTATCTTTTGCACATTCTACACAGAGCTAATACATATGTCTGGCAGTGTTCTTCGGTGTATTTCTTACAACAATTCCTCCGATTAAAAGCAAAAATCAAAAATCGAAAAATTACGACCCTAAAAATAACTTTTCTCTCTTATAGATAAAAAGAATAATTCATACAAGGGAATATTTCACGTTACACCGACGAAGGGAGATAATAAAAGTTCAGCAAAGCATTTTTTTCTGGAAAACATTTATTATATCTGGAGATATAACTTAGTTGTAGAAAATTCGACTACAGATCGAATGATCCCTTGTTAAAGCTCGGGTTTACCTCCCCATTTTATTTTAATTTTTGCTTATCAGTTTCTTCGATTTACGATAAAAGAAGAGGTACCATTTAAAATCGCCGGAAATCATTTATTTGTTTGCATATTCTAAGACTAAACACTAATCAGAAGTGACTTTTTAGGGCATTCATTTTCAAGTCCAAATATCAACTGAGGTGATATTGTAAACAAACACAGTCGAAATTTGATAAACGACATTATCATAATTTTTTTAAATAATTTATTTATTCTTTTTTTGCGAATTAGTACACCGGGCAAATTATTCCGCATACTATATAATAAATAGGGGTTTGGTTCTATAATAATACATACGCAATATGTATAAATTATTATATTATGGTTTAAATGTACTGCTACAGCCGGGCAACGCCGGACTGCCAGCTAGCCCTTAAATAAGTCGCAGTGATCTCAGATAGAATCCTCTGGAAATCATGTCCTTTCATTCCTTTAAGAAATTGCTCCTTATTAAAACACATTCATATCATGACAGATGTTTCTATTGTTGACATTATATTCTCAGATACCTTTTTGATTAGAATAGATTTTTTAAAACGCAAATCGAGTTCAAGATATACCACGTGAGTGTTGCCAGCATCCAAAGTGAAAGTATTCCTCTTGGACGATTTCTTCGAACTTAGTACGCCCAGGTCATCAGTGTCCTGCTAATTGTTACAACTTAGCAGCCCTCGACTCCCTATTGGAACTAAGTCTGATTTAAAAATTTAATGAATACCGTTCCAGACATAGCGTGAAACCACTTAATAAAAAAAGTCTGTCAAGAATAAAGGCGATTATCTCTAAAACAGAAGATGTCTATTGAGCTAAGTTTTGGAAAGAACAAAGAAAAATTAGGAGAAAATCAAAAATAGAATTCCATATGTTTTGTGTGTGTGTGTGTTTTTTTTTTTAAAGAAGCTACTGGGATAGGAAGTTTTATATTTTTCCCCACATTTTCATTCCAACCAAGGCATAGCGTCACTTTGATGTACTATCGAGGCCACAAGTTGCAGGGAAACTATGTAGGGAGATGGGCAGCAAGATGTCTGTTCACATTACACTTGAACTTCTGCATGTCAGTAGAGTTGGGAAAGTAGAATCCTGGAAGGGAGTTCCAAAGTCTAGCAGTTCTGGGGAAGAAACTTTTGGAGTAGAAGGCTTTCTTACATCTAGGGATCTCTACTGTGTAGGGGTGGGATCTTGCTGCTTGTCGGGCTTGTCGGGGGTATTTACGTCGAGGGGGTACAAGTACTTGTAGTTCGTCGGAGCACTCGCCATTAAAACACCTGTAGAACAGGCAGAGGGACGTAATGCTTCGTCGATGGGACAGATGTTGAAGCCTAGATGACAGTTCAGGACTTATCAGGTAGGCAACACTCTTTTGAACCAAGTCCATAAGTGAGAAACTAATAGAAGATGCATCAGCCCAAATATGACAACAATACTCCATACATAGGCGAACGGTGGCCTTATAGAGGTACAAGATACATTCAAGCGGCCCTGTCAATGTTCTCAATGTAATTGTTCCAACTCATGTTCTCTGTGAACGGTAGCCAAAGGAGTTTAAAAGAAGTATTTGCAGGTAATGTATCTTTAGCCATTGCTAGTGGTTGTTGGTAAGATTTCATGTAATTATTAAACAAAACAATCTTATTCTTTACAGTATTGAGTGTGATCATCCATTTTTGTCTCGTTCAACTACAAATTGGAGGTGTTCCTCTAATATTCCTGTCATTTCCTTAGATATATGTTCATTTATTTTCCCCTCGTGCCTCTTATAGAAAGTGGTGTCATCAGCAAATATACCCATCTCAGAGACAATTTTATCAGGGCGATCATTTATAAATATTAGGAATGCTAAAATCCAAGGATAGATCCCTGAGGTACTCCTGCATTAATATCATATTGTTTAGATGTATGACCGCCGAGGACAACCTGGATTCTTCTTTTACTTAAGAAGGATTGTATTATGCGAAGCATTCGTCCAATGATATCGTATGATCTAATTTTCCTGAGAGGGCAATCGTGCCATAGTCTGTCAAAAGTCTTAGATATATCTAGGGCTACCGCTCTACTCTCCCCTGCTTTGTCAAGTGTATGGTATATATACGTTCAGATATTACTGTTAAGATATCTGCTGTAGAACAAGCTTGCCTAAATCCATGTTGTTGATCAGTCGGACATGTAGCAGCTGATGTGTGATGGACTAAAGCTTGGTTTATTAAGTACTCACATCTTTTGGCGAAAAGCAGGAGGAGACTAATGGGGCGATAATTTAATGCGTCAGTTCTTTCGCAAGAATTCTCGAAAATAGATACCATTGAAGCAGTTTTCCAGCAATCAGGAAAACAAGATTCGTAAAGGATTGGTTGTAAAGTTTGGAAAAAACTAGAGTAACTTCGGCGGAGCATTGTTTTATTAGCAAAGTCGGGATGATATGGGGTCCACATGATTTTAAGGTGTCACGGTTTTTATGATATCATGCACCTGAGAAGGGGGTGATTTTCAGATCATCTGGTGTAGCGTCCCCCCCCACACAAAGGAAAGTCATGGAAGGAGTGGTTTGCTGGGTCCAATATGGAATTAGAGGCAAATTGTCTGGTAAGTGTGTTAGCCTTCTCGGTTGCCGTGCAAACAACTTCATGGGTGTTGGATGGTAGGTAAATTGTTGATTGCCCATTATTTACTACACTGTTGTAGATTTTCCAAAAATCTCGGGTTCCTAATTTTTGTGCTTCGATAAGTTTTCTGCTGGTTTCGGTATATTCTGTCTGAGCTGTCGCTATTTCTCTCTTACAACTACTTCTAGCATCTATAAACTTCTGTCTGTTTGATCTGTACCTATGTCGGTTAAATCTGCGGTGCGCATGCTGCCTTTGAGCAATGACAGCTAATTTAGAGTGACGTATCTTAACTACAAATTGACTGATACCACTTGGCCTACAAGTAAAACGAGCCGGAACAAAGGAAGCAGAGAACATCACAGACAAAAACCTCTACAAACTTCTACCTTAAATTGAACTGAAGTACAGGTCCAGAATAGTTAACACTCAATAACTCGTAAACAAAAACAAACAATTCACGATTTATTTCCAAGGCGTGTAAATTATATCTTCTGCCTTACTAATGAAATATTAAAGGTTATGGCGCACATTGTCTTCTATAAAATCAGTTTCCCACACATTCGACTCTTAATGACAGCAAAAAATGTTTACACCTTTTGGTGAACATTAATATCAAGTGCCGCAAGGTTAAATTTTATATAAGATCTAGTGGAGGGGTCGGCCTTGCAGGTTGGAAAATATATTTTAATGCACGCAGGTTTGTTATTACATATTATAGATTCCGTATATACTATTACACATCCAATTCTCTATTGAATTATATATATAGTGCTAAAACATGGCATCTGTTAGAATCGAAATAAAAACATGTACTGCTCCAGCTGCGTTCCCTACACTTGAGCTATCGATGGATTAAATATTAAACCACTTCAAGTTACGTATAAATTTACGCATGCGCAAAAGTAATAAAAATATGTCGACAAGTTGAAATAAATATTTTGCAGTTTAACTTGCCAAATATTTCTGTCAGCACTATTCATCTATTCAAACTAACATCTTGCTCGCTATAAACCATCCTTGGTGTGTGATTACTATTTCCTCTTAAATACTGTGTTTTGTTACACAATGTTTAAGAGTTTATCAGTTAAATATTATCGCCGACACACAAAAATTTGTACTATTTAATTTATATAGAAAAATAGTGTAATTATTGTTTAACCGTTATGATTGAGTAGTTAAGTAGAAAGTTTCATTAATTATGTCATATCTTTTATTTTCAAGCTATCGAGTGCTCATTATTTAGCCATTTTACAACAGCATAGATATGTGATATTTCTTAAAGATCCTTAACACCTTATAAAGAGACTATATTTCTTATAAGTGACAGACAGAGTAATCTATTCGGGTGGATCATATGGGTCATCACTTATCAATGTCCGAAAGCTACTAGAGGATAAGGTTTACAGAGTGTGCAGTGATCATCGTCAGAGCAGCATAGTAATCATTAGTAAAGGAAAGTGGGTATACTTTGATTAGTTAAGGGGACAGTTCAACAAGGACTTGTTTACATTAGACTTGAAGACGACCATGTTGTAGTCAGATAGAAAGCTCGCCAGCTTCTCAGGCGGGTAGTTCTAGGAAAGAAGTTTTATTTTTGGAACTTGCATTTAGATTTTGGCACAAATATAGAGTGGAGGAAAATTTGGATGATGATTGAAGCTTGTAGATGGATTAGAGCTCAGTCCAGCACTTGCCATGAAATTAACGGCAGAACACAGGCAGACTCACAATATCTCTTCCGTGGGAAAGAGACTGCGGGGAAGAAAAAAGGACATCGCCTACGAGGTTTCGAAGTCTTTAAAGGCAGTATGTGATGTTGGAGCAGCTTCTGTCCATATGTAGCAACAGGACTCCATTCTAGGACGTACTTAGCTTTTATACAGAATATAATGAATAAAAAAAATACGAATGCCCATCGCAAAATTTCAGAAACATTTTTCTATGCTAGTACAGAATTATGCCAATTTTGAAATCTTCCATTTTCCTAAGTCACATGAGATTTAATAGTTCAAGGTGAAAAGTTAATTACTCGTGCGATGTGTATCTAGTTGAGTGTTGCTTTTTTATGTAAATATAAAAGTCAGATTATGAATTGTTGGTTTAATAGTTCATTCCGTTCTTTCTCTTTCTTTTCTCATTCTTCATTGCATTTCTCTTAAGTTTGCGCCGTTTTCATCATTTGTTCTTTTCGTTTCCCTCCTCATCTTCCACTCCCATGCTTCATATTGACCTTCCCTCCTTTTCTCTGTCATGCGTCTCTCTTTTTTCCCCGCCACTTTTTACTGTCCCTCTTTTCTTGCCGTATATCTTTTCTTGCCCGTCTCTCCGTGTTTGCTCATCTCTCTGTCCTTGCCCGTCTCTTTCTTCTTGCTCATCTCAGTTTGCTTCGGCCAAATCTTCAGATGCTCCCGGCACACTTCTCTCCAGTTGCTCCTTCACCCCCATCCAGTTGATCCCCGCCAACTCGGTCTCCAGTAGCTCCCCGCCCCTCTGTATTTCGTTGCTCCCCGCCTACTTTGTCTTTTTTTGCTCCCCGCCCACTCTGTCTTTCGTTAGTCCCCGCCAAATTTTCGTTGCTCCCGACCACTTTGCCTTTCGTTGCTCCCTACCCACTTGTCTTTCGTTGCTCCCCGCTCACTCTCTTTTTTAGCTACTCCTTGCCAATTCTCTCTTCAGTTTTCCCAGTTGTTCTTCACTCACTTCCTGTTCGATTTTTTCTCTGCCCTTTTTTTATCATTGATTGCCTCCAACCTTTCTTTCTGTCTTTGATTGGGTCTCCACTTTTTCTCTTTATTTGATTGCCTCCCCGCTGTCTCCCTTTCTTCGATTGCCTCTCCACTGTCGCTCAGTCTCCGATTGCCTCTCTGCTATCTCCCAGTCTCCGATTGCCTCTCTGCTGTCTCCCAGTCTCCGATTGCCTCTTCGTTGTCTCCCACTCTCCGATTGCCTCTCCATTGTCTCCCAGTCTCTGATTGCCTCTCCGTTGTCTCCCAGTCTCCGATTGCCTCTCCGCTGTCTCCCAGTCTCCGATTGCGTCTCCACTGTCTCCCAGTCTCCGATTGCGTCTCCGCTGTCTCCCAGTCTCCGATTGCCTCTCCGCTGTCTCCCAGTCTCCGATTGCGTCTTCGCTGTCTCCCAGTCTCTGATTGCGTCTCCGCTGTCTCCCAGTCTCCGATTGCCTCTCCACTGTCTCCCAGTCTCCGATTGCCTCTTCGTTGTCTCCCAGTCTCTGATTGCCTCTCTGTTGTCTCCCGGTCTCCGATTGCCTCTCCGCTGTCTCCCAGTCTCCGATTGCCTCTCCGCTGTCTCCCAGTCTCCGATTGCCTCTCCGCTGTCACCCAGTCTCCGATTGCGTCTCCGCTGTCTCCCAGTCTCCGATTGCCTCTCCGCTGTCACCCAGTCTCCGATTGCCTCTCCGCTGTCTCCCAGTCTCCGATTGCCTCTCCACTGTGGCTCAGTCTCCGATTACCTCCCCGCTGTCTCCCTATCTATGATTGGCCTCCCGGCTGTCTCCCTATCTATGATTGGCCTCCCGGCTGTCTCCCTGTCTATGATTGGCCTCCCGGCTGTCTCCCTGTCTATGATTGGCCTCCCGGCTGTCTCCCAGTCTATGATTGGCCTCCCGGCTGTCTCCCAGTCTATGATTGGCCTCCCGGCTGTCTCCCAGTCTATGATTGGCCTCCCAACTATATCCTTGTCTTCCATTACCCCCCGGCTCTGTCGTAATTTTCTTCACTGTTTGACCCCTGGCTCTCTCTCGTACTTTTCCTCCTCGATTGCCTCTCGGCTGTCTTGCACTTTTTCTCTTCGATTGCTTTCAGACTCTGTGGTAGTTTTCCTTATTGATTGCCTCTCGGCTCTCTCTCGTACTTATCCTCTTCGATTACCTCACGACTTTGTCTCCAATTGTTCCCAAATCTTCTCTTTCTCTTCGATTGCTTTCCTCTCTCTCTCTCCTCTTTCTCTCTCTCTCACTCTCCTTTTCGCTCTCAATCTGTCTCTTTTTTAAAAAGTCTTCTCGACATTTTCTCTGCAATATTCCTCTGTTCTCTCTTTCTTCTGCCCACTCTCTTACTTTTAATTACAGCGTTTACTGTTATCTCTATCTTTCTACACTTGCCGCCCCTCTCTCTCTCTTTCTCGTCTTTTAACTAGCCGACAGCTGAATCCTCTCCGCACACAATACTAGCTGATGCCACCCTCATAAACACCAGTTTCCACCTGACCCGCACCCGATTAGCAAACACACTCGCCACCCTCCAAGTTATTTTCGATGTTCTTACCACCAGCAGATTTGCGAATGTTCTTTTCTCCACATTCAAAAGTGTGCATCGCAATAGTTAGAAAAACAAAACAAAACAAAGCCAAAAATAAATTAAAAAAAAATAAACCCTAATATCAAAGGATCAAATAGTCACGTGACTTCAGATAGTTTTTTTTATTCCCTTCCGAAATCCTTATCTTTTATTGTCACTTTCTCCCCACCGCATTCACCCCAGCCATTTTTAAGCCAATACAAAGATTTTCGGTTTTCTTTCTATTTTCGATTTTTTTTATTCCTTAAAATTCTTTTCATTTTGACGTTTCTAAATTTTTTAGATGAGGATTAGTTATTCGTATTATTTTGATTCATCGGACTACTGCTCTCATTTTTAAAACGTTTCGATCGATATAACCTCCGACCTTCTTCAGTCGAACCCGAGGATGTTTTTTGTCGAAATCTGTAATTTGGGTGGGATTTGGAACGAAACGCTTTATTTACTTCACGGGGGTAGCGTGCTCTTGTTTCTTTCCGTCCTGATAGGATAGAGGTTCTAAGTAATTCGCAATTGTATATTTCCGTAACCCACACTGAGAATTGAACGTCCAACTTCCAGGAGAATATCACTTTTACGGTTGATTTTTCCAAGCACTCTAACCACTGCGCCACGGGTCCGTTGCACCTTCTCTTTTTCTAGCGTAATCTTCCAAACCAGTGTATACACTCCGTCAAAAATGCCATGGAGAAAATATGCTCCACCAATGTTTTTTGTCAGTAATTTTGATCTTATATTTATGTATATCTATTTCCCTTCGTTGATAAGCTGAAGTAAAAATTTCTACACTTTACGTTTGATTCAGTGTGAATGAGTATCTTCTGTATTCGTTTAAAACGGCGTGACTTTCCGTACTTGCTATCTACTTTTTTGCTTCCCTTCAGTAAATATTGGTCGCCACGCTACAATTTTCTTGGTAAGATTGAAGTTATATATGAGTTTAGATAATACAATATGATACTTGTATACAGACTGAACTTATTAATCATGATAAATTAATAAACATTCTTTAATTCATCATGATTAATTAAGTAAGCCTGTACATAGCTATCATTAAATTTTGTACTATGTCATATATATATATATATATATATATATATATATATATATATATATATATATATATGAACAAATGATTAATAAAACATGTTAAAAGACATCTTGAAAAAGAGTCTTTTTCAAGATGTCTTTTAACATGTTTTATTAATCATTTGTTCATATTATAAGCTCTATTTCCTTTTCGGTTTTATTTTTTTACATCTGGCTGAGTTTATTTTACTTGTAAATATTAACTCTTTAATATTTATAATATATTTTAAGTTTACCATTTTGATTACCTTAGTAAACTTATTGTAACTTTTATTTTATATGTATATATATACATATATATACATATATATATACATATATATACATATATATATACATATATATACATATATATATGCATATATATATACATATATATACATATATACACATATATATATAATTTATAAAATATATATGACGATTAAGCTACACTTAATATTCCGCGTTTCATCCACTCTAGGACTCTTCAGGCTTATGCGCGAATTCGGTGGTTGTTTACTGTTTTTATATGCTCCCCTTCTATTGAGATTTTAGTTAGCCAATCAGCTTTCTAGTATCCACCGCGCCCTTCCTATCAGCCAATGGACATGCATTTTATCGGACAAAGGATCTATTTTAAAACTAGGTTAGTGTTTTTTTTTTGTTAGTTTATATATTAATATATATATATATGTACATACATATATGCACACACACACACATATATATATATATATATGCATACATACATACATATAATTGTGATCGTTTATGTATATTCATGTTTATTTAATTTTTTTGTTTATTTTCTATTGTTTTTGTTAGTTTTAAAGCTATTTTGTATCGCTATCCTAGAGTAAATTTTATCTTGTGAACACAGTTATTTGCTATTTCTCTTCTACAGTAATAACATATACATATAAAGCAATTACAATTTATTCAACTAAAAAAACTATTATTCTAAAAGTGTTCAATACATACGTGCAGATTTTATATTATATAAACCCCAAAGAATTCCTACGCCGACAAAGTTACGTTTCGAAGATATAACTTTACTTTATTAATATTGTTTTATGCATACACATATAGAATAACATTATATAATGTATCGTGTATAGATTTCCAGTATTTAGAGAAGTGCCCTACACGTGAGTAGGGCTTGCTCATAAAATATTAAACTATGTGCAAACTCATTACGCTAAAAAGGTGTACAGGTTTCATGAACGAAATAAGATCTGGACATGTATATCTGGAAAAGAACTTGACAATTCCTTTCGAGTATTACACGGACGCACCTCGGTGTTGACTAATTATCATAAATGTATTTGCATACTGTATTTTATATATATAATAAATTCCACAGCCAAACAACGTCGCAGTCCACAAGAGCCACG
Source organism: Euprymna scolopes (assembly GCF_053919585.1). Classification (NCBI taxonomy): domain Eukaryota; kingdom Metazoa; phylum Mollusca; class Cephalopoda; order Sepiida; family Sepiolidae; genus Euprymna; species Euprymna scolopes. The sequence continues at coordinate 38,448,341 of NC_136521.1, forward strand.
ACAGTCAACGAACCTGAAGTCACAGACTCGAGTTTCGCCCTCATTTGGGTTCATCAGTTAGACACATCCGAACTCAGGATTCGAAACTCGAGCCTCTTGCATGCGTGGCAAGCACTCTACCAACTGAGCAAACGTCCAGCACACAAGAATTTCTATTAACCAACACAGATCAAGCAAACCGCGCCGAGATCCGACTGTGAAATAAACCTACTTCGTCTCGACAAGGGACGCGGTCATCCGACCAGCTAATAACCCCAAGCCGATGTCTCACAAGTAGGTGGTTTAACTAGAAAGGACGATGCATCCAGCAATGCTAACCAAGCGAGTAACTTATGATAGGATTTTCAGAATGTGAGAGATTATATATAATAAATTTCACAGCCAAACAACGTCGCAGCCCACAAGAGCCACGACAGTCAAAGAGCCGAAAGTCCAATACTCTAGTTTCGCCCTCATTTGAGCTCATCAGTTAGACACATCCGAACTTAGGATTCGAAACCCGAGCCCCTTGCATGCGAGGCAAGCACTCTACCAACTTAGCAAGCACCATATATATATATATATATATATATATATATATATATATATATATATATATATAAGTGTGTGTGTGTGTGTGTAATCTAAGATCTATCTCAGATACCTTATAATGGAGATCTTATTCTGTTTTCTTCAAATTTGTGAGCTAGGGATGTATTATCGGTATCGTTTTAGACTCTGCAGATCTGTATTATATTTCTGTTAACCGCATGCGCGTATATATATATATATATATATATATATATATATATATATATATAAGAGCGATATATATAAGAGATGGATATTGATTATACTCCATATATCTTCATAGTCTTGATTTTATTTTCTTCTCTAGTTTTGTTTTTCCCGCCTTTTTTTTTCTTTACTATCATTGTGTCTCTCCATATTGTCCGTCTTTCTTATGCTTCTCTTTCCTCACTGGCTTCGCTCTCTTTCTTGTCTTGCCATCTCATCTATCTTTCCCCTATCTCTCTCTCATCTCTTTCACCACTCTCCATCTCGCTTCTCCTTCAGCTTTATCTCTCTCGCCCCTTCTCTCCCCACACTCTTTCCCTGTTCTCTCGCCTCTTTCTTGAGACTCTATCTCGTTTCTCTCTCTCCTTTCTCGAGATGATATCTCGCTTATCTCTCTCTCGCCATTCTCATTCCTCTGTCGCTCTCCTGCCTGTCTTTTTCTCTGTTTCGCCACTCCCCCTCTTACCACTCTCTCGTTACTCTCCTGTTTTCTCTCTCTCTCTATCTCTTGCCATTCTCTCTCTTTCCCGCCAGCCTATCGCTCTATTGCATCTCTCCACTGCATCTCTCTCACGCACATCTCTCTCGCATCACTCGTTCTCTTTCGTATCTATCGCCGCTTTCCTGCATCTCTCCTACACCTTTACTGCATAACTTTAGCCTCTCGTTCCCTTTCCGTCTCGCCCCTCATGTCTCTCGCCTCTAGCATCCATCTCTCGCCTTCCTCTCTCTTTCATCGCCTCTCTATCTATATATACAATTCTTCTATCTCTCCTCTTTCATCTTCGACTTCTCTCTGTCTTTCTCTCTCTCTCTCTCTCTCTCTCTCTCTCTCTCTCTCTCTCTCTCTCTTCAAACCTCAATATGTCTCTTCTCTTTCAGAAAAATTGTTATAACAACACTTACTTCTCAGCACCTTCCCGCCACATATTTTCTCTACATTTTTTTAATAAATTTTCCTTCGATCTTAATCTTCTATACGTTTCTGTCACTTTGTTATTATTATCATTGTTATTCTCAAATGGCATCAAATTTTACTGTCAATTTGATTCGCGCTTTTGTTTATTTTCAAATAATTTTTAGTTTCATCCAGCCATTCCCGCTTCTCCTTTCCCACGCCGTTCAACCTTTCTGACTTTCCATTTACGATTATTCTCAGCCACTCGCTCTTTCAATCCCCACTCATCCCTTCACCTCTGGCTTTAACCCTCCCCCGACCCCCAGGGTTCACCAAGTCGTCGTTTTGCTCTGTCTTTATTCTTGGTCTCTCTATCTCTCCGGCTTCACCTCTCTCTCTCTCTCTCTCCCTCTCTCTCTCTTTCTCTCTTTCCCGACTTTCCGCCCTTGGAGAATTGACAGGGTTTTTAAAAGATTTGTTGGGAGATTTTCTCTCTTTTCTGACTCTTGCCTATGTCACAACACACTGTGAATTCTAACGACTCTTGGATGCCCTTAGTCGTGCGCTTTTCAATTTTCCGAAAAACATATTTTCCCTTCAATCTACGAATACGTGAATAACTGCGTACATCTTCATATATATATATATATATATATATATATATATATATATATATATATGCATTATACTTCCTGTCGACACTGCAGACATTCCCACACTCCCACACGCCTCTTTCTGTCACTCCATACACACACAAACACACACACACACACACACACACGCACACACACATATATATATATATATATATATATATACATTAAATGTGTCAAAAGAGCGGTACAGCTGTCAAGAATAATAAACCATGTCATGTCCTTCTCATCAACGCAAACACACGTTTTCACGAAATGGTATCGGCATTTACCGATCAAACCTCAATTGAAAACTAAATTCCCTTGGATTTTACAAAACTGAAATGATTCAAATACTAACCGACCAAGAAACCGTGGATTATTTATCATTTTCAGTCTGACTTGCCAACGCGGACTCGTAAAAACGCGACGGTGTTTTTCTTTTTATTAGGCCAAGGATTTTACAACGTTGACTGCAACTTGGATTACAAAACACTGACCACAACAAAAGCGACTCCGTGATTTTGTTTATTTATTCAACGATTGTGTACGGATATACTATTTACACTTCCACACACACACACACACACACATATATATATATATATATAAGTATATATATATATATATATATATATATATATATATATATTATTTTATCTATACAGACATTATTGGCTATATACGAAAATAAATATGCCAAAATTACCCTCTGATTGTCATCAAGCACTTTTTGATGAATACCGAAGTTTCAGTTGATTTCATCTAGTAACTTACACCGATACATCAATCACTAATATATATATATATATATATATATATATATATATATATATATATATATATATATATATATATAACGAATGCTATCACAAGGTTAAGTGTAAAAACATTCCACAAAATCATATATAATGTGATATTAGCAATAATTTATATTTTAATTCAACATAGAATGAACTTTTATTTGAAATCATGATTTTATATATTGGTCATTTTTTTGTTCTTATTGGGGGCAGAATAAGGCACAAGGTTATTTTTTAATGCGAGGAAAATATAGCTACCTTCAAAGAAGGAACACTGGATAGGAAAAAAATACAAATTGGTCAAGCCTACATGGAATTCTCTTAGATTGACTGAGGACATAATAGAATATGTGCACCGTCAAAACAGGTACCACACTCTATTCATATCAATTACTATGATTATTTAAACGAATAAGATTCATCTCACTTTAAATTTGAGCTATTCATATACATTATAAATAAGAGGCTACAACAAAACTATTTCTTACATGATAAAGGAAATAAAAAATTATATAAGAGCACCTCAAACAAAATAAAACTCTAATGGAAAATTGAAACACGATTGGCACCATCGGTGAACATGTGGTCAACTTTATCTTCGAGTTTGGAATCGGGCGTTCTTCAAAGTTATTGAAACCATTCAGTTCAAAGTTCAATAATCAAGGAAACTTATTTGAAACTGGTGCCCATTTAATCGATGGTTGTGTTGATAATAAACGTTTCTGATCGATCAATTTTGACAGACCAATAAACATGCTCTTATAAATCTAAATCTGACAGACGGATAGAGTGCATATTATTCAAGAGTGAGAATATCAACAAATATGCCTAACACGTCGGCATTAAATAATCTAGAAGGATTCATATGACGGAAAACACAACATCCAAACCAAACTCCATGAATAAATATTTAAAGATACAAAGACTTGATGCATATGGCCAAAATTAATGGATTTGACACTAAATAACCGAAAAAGAGTTAACAGGCCGCAAAATGAACAAATCCAAATATATCTCTAAGAAAAACATACGCGTGATGTACGGACATACAGACAGAGCCACATTGACAGATTCTTGGACACAAAGAGATACTTAGACACGCCACTTTATCTGGGCGTTTTACAATGAAAAATAAATACTACAGACAGAGCATCTTACATGTCTGTATAAACAAATGTTACACTAAGCTTGAACGGAACTCTGGAATTCAATATTGACATGTAAATGAATGAAAGCATAACTTGGAAAGCAATACTTTCACAACGGGAGAACAAGGATTTTATTAAAACTATATGAAAATATTACATGGACAACGTAACCACTCCACAAAACGGACGGTCAGTAAGATATTATTTTGAAATATATATATTCTTATATTTAACAATATATAGTATGTTAAATCTAATAATATTAATTTATTTAATAGCATATCCATTTTTTTATCTATAACAACTTGTAAGTTCTATAAGATAAATCATGTATATATATATATATATATAATGTGTGTGTGTTTGTGTGTTGTTTGCAGAAAATTATGGTGCGATAAGTCATCGCTACCGTCAGTTTCAAACCTGATAATTAGGGGCCGTTCTAAATACCCACATCAAGCTCTCTTCAGCCAATACTCATCTCACAGAGAGATGAGTATTGGCTGAAGAGAGCTTGATATGGGAATCTTGAACGGCCCCTAATTAGCAGGTTTTAAACGGGCGACTTATCTCATCTAAACTTTCTGTAAACAAACATAACTAATACACTCTTATTTTCGGATTTTTCCTTATTATAGAGCACTCTGCTGGAATCGTATCCCCCCAAAAAAATAACATATATATATATATATATATATATATATATGTGTGTGTGTGTGTGTGTGTGTGTGTGTGTGTGTGCGTGCGCTTATATACATTGTATGTGATTTCTTGTTTGTTTACCTATGCACAATGTTTTTCACTCTCTCCCTTTATGTGTTTATATATATATATATATATATATATATATATATATATATAATGTGTGGGTGGGTGTGTGTACACACACGGCCTAAACAACACGTGTATATATAAATACAAACATACATATATATATATTAAAATGTGTGATAGATTCGGCATAAGTGATATATATATATATATATATATATATATATATATATATAAACGCGTATATGTATGATTCTCAAATATTTTATGTAGACAAAGTTATATAAGGTTAAATCCGTGTATATATATATATATATATATATATATATATATATATATATATATATATATAGGTGAGAATTACTGTAATTGTTCATTATTGTAATAATGCTCTACATAAAATTTATTTATTCAAGATCTGCTATTATGTCGCTTGGCTTTCGATTAATGATATACAGAGTATGTTATGAAAATCTATGTGGCAATTAAGCTACAAAGAATTATCCCAGTTTTATCCCAGTCATATAATGACGAGAATGTGATGCAATAAGTTTATAGATATTTTCATAACTTGCTCTGCTCACGTCTTGAGCACCGTTGAAGTAAATATTGAAAATCTTTACCTTACATATATTTCTTTGTAAAGTTTTTTGTGGATATATTAAACAACTTAGATATATATGACAAAAATCTACATTTAAAATTCAAAAATGTTGTTTATCTTAGTGTTTATTTTTCTCGGCAAAGTAAAATGTTCAATTCATTACAGTACCTGTTTCGTAAGGCAGAAACAAAATATAATTCTTTTGTAAATTTCTGAATATTTATCGCCCTAATTCATCAGAACAATTAGAACTCATTAACTTTAAAGGGAAAAGAATTTTGAGGGTGATTACTTAAATCTGAAAAAAGAGTCGTTGCACTGCTTTATGATATTTATTCATATCTTTGATATATATAAATTTGTTTTAATATTATAAGGTTTACGTTATATATATATATATATGTGTGTGTGTGTGTGTGTGTGTATTTGTGTGTATTTATACAAACTTGGTAACTACATATGGGAATACATGTTTCGGTAGTGATTTCTAGTAAGAAATCACCACGTTATCAGGTAAGCAGATGCTCGCCCCATGCTGTTTTAATCTCTGACTAGAAATCACAATAGAAATATGTATGCACATATGTAGCTAATAATGTTTGTATAAATAAACATATAAAAACGTTTCGCTTATTTATCGAGCACTGCTTAATAAACTCCACAGCCTTTATATATATATATATATATATATATATATATATATATATATATATATATATGGTAAAACTGGTAATTAGTAAAAACCTGAAGAGAGTGCTCAATACTAGTGCAGAGCATATATGTGTTTTAAACGGTAATAAAAATAAAAAAAAACAACTTTGGCTTTTACTTTTGCTGCAGTTTCAATATGTCTGGTTATCGATTGTAGCTCATGTTGATTATCAGCAGTACTAGCCGGATTTCCGGTGTTGCCCGGTCGTAGAATACGCTTAAACATGATATTTAAATGTGTGCAGGTTGCGTATAAATTAATATAGAATGAATATCCTATTAAATATTATATATTACGAAAAATAATTTGCCCGGGAGACTAATTCGAAAAAAAGAAATGAAATAAAATAAATAATAATGATAATGTAGCTTATAAAATTCCGTCTGTGTTTGTTTACAATATCACGTCAGCTGATATTTGTGCTTGACAATGAATTTCTTGGAACCTCACTTCTGATTAATGTTTAGTCTTTAAATATGCACACGAAGAAATGATTTGCGGCGATTTTAAATATCGTTTCTTTCATTGTATATTAAATTCATTATTTAAAAAAAAATGTTAAGGAATACTCGGAATTGACCATGGAATAATTCAAACTGTAGTTGAGTACTCTACTACTGATCTAGGTTTCCAATTTTCAACAAATCTGGGTTTTTTTCTAAGAAGAAAGTATTTGTTGAGATTTAATTATCTCCCTTGCCGGTGAAACTTTAATATTTCCTGCAAAAATTCACTTTCTATCTATAAGAAGGAAATACTATTTTTATGATCGGAGTTGTTTTTTTTTTCGATTTTCGATACTTATCGGATGAATTTGTGTATAAAACACATCTAAGAACACTACCAAACGTATGAATTACGTTTGTATGACCTGTTCAAAAAATAGGCTAAGCTGTTTCGGAACCCATAAGGAAGGAACTTACCCTCCCCCACACACACATACACACACAAAGTGACTTTTATATAATAGTAGATACTATTATTATGAACTAACTAGGAATACTCATAGTGATAATCATTATTTCTTTGACATTAACCGGCGTTGTTTCCTGGAGTCAGGGTTACAGTAAATCTCCTTAAATTGCCAGTAACTTCCAGATTTTTCGATAAAAATTGCAAATTATTTTGCGTTATCAAAATAACTATTGGGCATTGATTTCTCTCTGGCAACGACCATTGGTTTTCTTTGGGGGTTTGGTCGCCATAACCCTCCTCAAATTTCCAGTACTTATTGGAATTTTACTAGTGAGTGGCTGGTTAATCTCCTCCTCCTCCTCCTATTATTATTATAATAATAATTATTATTATTATTATTAGTGGTATTATTATCATTAATATTATTATTATTAGTAGTAGTAGTAGTAATAGTATTACTAGTAGTATCTTAATAATATTAGTAGTATCAGTTTAAGTAGTATTCCTATTAGTAGTATTAACAATTCGTATTAATTTAATTTACATGCGCTTTTGTGCAATCAGTAAAATGTAAGGAGCTCCTTCAGTCTTTGACAGACTATGGATACCCACGAAGGGGTGCCTGCGCATGAAATTTTTGTGACAGGAGGTTGCCAGCACAGTGTGTACAGGACGACTGGAAACAAATGCCGGGATAAGCAGAGAGCTCATACAGCGCCTAAAATTCCCAAATAGTCACCCATCTGGTACTAACTAGGCTCGACGTTGCTTAACTCCGATGATCTGACAGAAACGGTGTGACAACGCGATTATGCCGTATAAAAATCTGTAAAATGTATGGCAATGGCAAAGCTTCACTCTTTCGCCGACTGCTCACAAAGACGAAAATTAATGCTAGATATGCACACATGTTTGCAGAATCAGTCGAACTAAATATAAAATTAAATCGAAAATTAGTCTTTTTCTGCTCTTTCTTTGCCCGACGCCCTATATATTTCTTTATTTCCTCTCTTAAACTGCAGCTAAAATAGTCTTACTTGTTGTGATGACACCTATTGATTTTTTCTAACAATGCTCACCTTGAAGTTGACGGTTGCTTTATAACCGTAGACAGTTAGCAAACAGGGACTGGTCGTTGGGTTAGTTCTGTGGGTTAATTCTAAATAAAAACAAAGAAAGTTGTTTCTTGTTTTTACATTGACAATACCCCCATTCAAGTTGTTTACCTTGGTAATTCATGCATTTTGTTCCAGTTTACGAAATTTACTTGAACACTCTCCTCCGTAATAAAATGCATGTTTCATCCCTATTCATACGAAGTTTCTTACATAATGTTATAGAGAAGGAGATGAAAAAGAAAGAAAGCAAGTTATGTGTTCATCAACATCTCGTCTTTATTGCGAATCTTTCTCAATACGAACGAAACCTTGATGAACATATAACTTCGTTTATTCCGTGTTTTATCTCAATTTTGTCGGAATGCTATTTCCATTATTCTCATCGTGTTTGTGTGTGTGTGTTGGGACGATTAATCGGAATCGGGAATCGAAAAAATCTGAACTTTTGCAGGTACCGAAATCGAAAACAATTTTCCGATGCCAAAAACGACTGTCTTTTTTATTTAATTTGATTTGATTTTATCTTTCTCTACTGGTTGTAATTATCAAATAATAATTATTGATCTTGAACAAGCAGTAAAACTAAGATCTATAGATAACCCCCACCCACAAGTGTATTTATACAGTAATATGAGGAAATGACAATTCTCTAGTTAAATAATTAGAGAGTTATAAA
>NC_136521.1:38459894-38464894 GCF_053919585.1 Euprymna scolopes
TTTCACGGTACTACCGCTTTTTAAAATATAAGGGCGATCTTTTTAAGGAAGAATATTTTCCCATATTTCCAGTACTAGCACTATAATATATCAAACTTTTCTCAAATCCTACAAATCCAACGTGCCATTGTGCTTTCCAACCTGAATACCAAACTCTCTTAAGCAGAAAATAAAACAACAACTTTGAGATTAAAAATAGAAAATCAACTAGAAAACTGTAAAACAAACAAGAACAATATACATAAATCGAAATTCCTTGAACATCCTCATTGGTCAATAAAACACTCTAGAATCAGTCTACACCAATCAAAATACTCCAAATCTAACACACTCACCACAATTTACATAGATCATCTAAGCGTCATATTAGAGCAACATCTAAATTAGACAGACCTATATATTGACGGCTCTAAAGACAAAAATAAAGTCGGAAGTGCAGCCATTTATAATAACATCATATCCTAAAAACGCCTACCAGACAACACATCAATCTTCAGTGCTGAAGCCACAGCCATAGATTTAAGCTTAGACCTTATCCTTGAACTCAACGTTAACAAATGCAGCGTACTTTCAGACTTATGTAAACATCACTGAAAAGCAAAAATCTAAACAACCCTCTGATCATCAATCTACTACAAAAAAGTAAGCTTCATTATTCAAAACAAAGACGTTGCCTTCTGCTGGATAGCCAGCCATGTAGGACTAACAAGAAATGAAAACGCATATACAGCAGCAAAACAATCACTCAAAATCAACTCAAGCAACACAAAAGTGGCCTACACTAACTACAAACCGCTAATTAATAAGTGTATTATATCCAAATGGTAAGAGCCATGGAATTCATACACAAACAACAAACTTTATCAAATCAGACCCACTGTCAGGGAATGTGCAGCAGTTAAAGTCTCTAATAGGAAAATTACAAGTAAAGAAGAAATAATTGCAGCAACATTCTTAATAGGACATTACACCCATTCATATCTACTAAAAGACGAAAAAGCAGCAAGCTGCACCCCATGTCAAAAACCCAACACAGTGCAACATATCTTAACCACCTACAGAGATTTCAATCAAATACAAATAAAATACTATCAAGAAGACAATTCAAAAGTCATTTTTTTACAAAGTCGATCCCAAAACCTCTTAGAATTTTGAAAAGAAACAAAATCGTACAATAAAATATAGTTGAAAAAAGAAAAACACCTAAAAACACAATATATAACTAAGCCCCACCAAAATGAATTACTTCTAAAATTTCAGTATCTGGCAAAATAACAAACAATAAATAAACAAAACAAAACAAATTCTTCAGCATTAAATAACGCAGAAGTGTTGATATGCTCGGAAAATAAACCAACTAAACTAAACCACACCCACATTTCCAAGCATGGAGATGCTAATAACCGTATTAAATTATCGTTAAAAAATCAACAAAAAATCGATATCAGTTTAAAAGCGATAAAATTAATCGTGATGTAACGGTTAACGCATTCGACGGAAGTAGTGCATGGTGATTAGTTTCCTATTCTTTTAGTATTTGTGGTCTATTATTAAGTTTATATTTCATTCTTGTTCTTCTGAGATATCGTGGTATCATTTTCTTTATTATTACTCTTTGTTTGAAAGAATCTGCTTCCTTAACTACTATATGCATTGCGTGTGTCCTTGTCTATTCCTTCGCTGGCGCTATCAGACCAGGTTGTCTAAAGATATTGGCTTTCTGTCTTAAAATGCACTAAATTCCACTGTTTTTAAATGTCACTGTTTTCCTTCCAATCTGCAAAGGCAAAACCAAAAACAACCATTTTCGTCTTGAAATTAAAAAAAACAAACGCTATGAAGAAATACTTGAAGGTATACAGAACTTCAAGCATAAAATATTTTAGCAAAAATGACAATATTTTCCATTAGTAGACCCCCAAAAGTGTTGATATGTCGTAAAACAAAAGAACTACCTCATCTATTCTTTAGTGGTCAGTTTCATGTCCACCATTTCCTCCAGTTTTCGCCTTCTTTAAAAGTGCGCATTTTGCTATTCCGGGGGTATCATTATTATTTACTCACTAGGAGTATTCACACAGGCCATCATTAAAGATTTCACTTTGAAAACACCTTGTGGTATTCTCTGGAGTCTGAGTGACAACAAGTCTTCCCGGATGCTCACTTCTTCCGAGTAAAAAGAATTTGCGTTATCGCAACAGGCACATAGCATTGATTTCTCGTTGGCAGCGTCTGTTGGTTTTCACTGGAATTTGGGTAGCAATAAACCTTTCAAAGATCTCCGTCCTATTTACACATATCCAGCGGAGGTCTGGTTCGTGCTTTCTCTTCTTGGTATTTCCACCCTTCTTGACCCTCCTCGACCCTCTTCATTTATTTGGTGTGAGGTCAGTTTTTTTTTTGGGGGGGGGAGTAGAGTGTTTTCTTACAAATATACAGATCTAGTTTTATGGTTCCATGTGATACTCCTTTGTGTTTTTCATCTATTATTATTATTATTATTATTATTATTATTATTATTATTATTATTATTATTATTATTATTATTTAGCCGTGTTAGTTTGAATATAAATTTCTCTGATATCTTTTTTTTTTCATTTTGACATTCTTCCGTTAATCCGCTTAAGATTGTTTACTTTTTGCGATTATTTTTTTTTTCATATTTTTAAAAATATTTCCCGATAATTTTATTTATTTATTCAATTTATTTTCTTTTGTCGAGTCGATTTTCAAATTCTCGTTTGTATAGCGACGCCACACTTTGTTCAGGGTCACCCGTCGTACGGAGAAGTCCGCCAGCTCAGCTGCACCCAACCGCAACCCCCATCCATCTCTGTGATCATCTTTACTTTTTTTGATTGTTCTTTTAATAGGAGAAACAAACAAACAAACGAAGGCAGGACTGCGAAGTTTCTAAAACCTCAAACGCACCCCCGCCAATCGACTAACCGACTTAAATATTTCAATTTTGCTTGACGAAACATTTTCAAATCAAGAAAAAAAACCCACACACTTTTGCTGTCGCATATTAAATTTCTAAATAAGCTTGCAGTGTTGGCCTGATGGATAACCCCGTAACTATGGAATCATTTATCTTTTTTTACTTTGGAGCATTGCTTCTTAGTACGTAACGGGCTACTATTTAGGACCATGTTTACCAGAGACTATGTAAAGAAATTAGAAAGACGTCTGTGAACATTACATTTAATATTCATTTACGTTCAGTTAAGCAGGGAGGGAATTCCAAATTTTAGCAGCCAGAGGGTAGAAGCTATTAGAGTCGAAGGCTTTCCGGCATTTATATATTTCTACAGAGAAGTGGTGCGATTTTGTTGCTAAATGGAGTTTTCGGTGTTATGTACGTCGATGGTGTACGAGTGCAATGAGTTGATCAGATCCGATTCTACTAAAGTACTTGGAGAACAGGCATTGGGATTGAACATTGCGGTGATGGGACAGGAATTGGAGCTTGTTTGATAGTGTGTGATCTATTAAATATATAAGGAAGGTTGTGGTGTTAGCCTAATAAACACCGCAGTAACCATAGAATTTAATCTGCTATGCTAATGTATGTAGAGTTATTTTAAAGAAAGCTGTGATCCCTGAGGTACCCAAATCACCAGCCAACTATAATATTCGACTCCTCGTATACAATAATGTAAGCAACGTTCAGCCTGATCAGTACCAGATGGGTGACCATTTTAGAATACAAGATGCCGTAATGTATGAAAGAAATACTGCCAATAACTGCAAATTTTTCCTTCGTCACTTCTCTTTGCTTGGATATGCATGCTACTCCAAGATTTCCGTGAAGAAAGAGGGAGACTAAGTGTAGTCCTGAAAATCTCCGTAAAACCGACAAGTAAAAAGTAAAAAGTAAGTAATTAGTGGAGACAAAATAGATTGAAAGGAAAAGCAAACACTTAAAAAAAGACTGTGGTTATACGTCAGTCCGACTGTTAAGTGTGCATGACTCGTGCATAATGTATGTGTGCTAATACCAAGAGGCATAATCTCTCGGTATTTATAATATGTGGAAGATTTTATTATTATCCGTAAGGTGGACACACCACAGCACTTATTTAGTGAGAGACACAATTTTCTCACAGAAGAGACGTTACTTTCTATTCTCTACTTCATCGTTATTTCCATGAAAGATACACTGCTGAGCAAGTGCCACCTTGTCAGAGAATCAGAGCTGGAACTCGTATTTCTACGACGAACTCGAAGAATTCCCTTATCTAACCTTTGTGTTCAGCATCAAAATTGATTTCCATGAGCAGAGTTTAATTCCATTGACTTCCCATCTGTGGATCACATTGCCACGAGACTGGTACCTTGTATACTACAACATTTTTGTCTTCACATACAACCTACAAAAAACGTAAAAGAATAGAAAATTGTTCATTCAATGTTTTCAGTATTCGCTTAACTCTTCATAATTATACAATCCATCTATCTGATTAAAATTTGTCCTCGAGTGGATTTTGGCATTGATAAGTGGAATTCATTAGTGAAAGAAGAATATGTTCAATCTTCTGCATTAAATAAATTCTTGCAATCTTCCTTTTTTTTCACTCCCTCTCTCTCTCTCTCTCTCTCTCTCTCCACCTACGGGGTATATAGTATTACAAATTGTGGTTATATTCCCATTTGTTTATAATGGATTATATATTTCTTTGGTAACATCGGTAGTTAATGAACAGGGAGGAATGGCTTAATGAAACACCGCATTAAAAGGAGTGAAGGTCAAAAACTATACCGTGAGAGCAAGAGAAAATTAGTAAAATATGGCTAAGTTGGCAAGTTCATTGCAAATTACGACGAATTCGAAATAATGCGAAAGATTAAAAAATACTTTTCAATTACTTAGCCAAGGAATATATATATATATATATATATATATATATATATATAGTATATTTAAGCAGCAGTTTTTTATTTAAACAAACATTATTAAAGACAACAAAGAGATTTTCTTAGTTAAACCTTTTTTCAAT
>NC_136521.1:38472394-38504894 GCF_053919585.1 Euprymna scolopes
TATAATTATTATTTAGTATTATTATTTAGTATTATTATTTAAGCCTATGTGGGAAGAATTGATGCCTTGCAAAGAAAGCAACGTCATCAATAACACTCTGGTAGACAGAGAAAAAATAATCCTCAACCAAAGTATATCAAGTTCGGCTTAACCAAACAGTTCACTTAAGGCTCTGATAAAGAATGATGACTGTCTAACGCACTTGTGACAGTCTTTTCCAGGTTTTTCCAGTATTGACCATGGAAAAGTTGAAAGCTGGCATCTTTGACGATTCTCACATCCGCCAGAGATCCAGAGTTCGAAAAATCGATGAATGAAGTGGAACCGGATGCGTAGAAAAGCATTTGTTTTTGTAATGAAGACGTTTCTTAACAAAAATAAAGGTCAGGAACTCCTCAGAACTTGTGAAAAAACATTTTGATTGCTTTCAGAAACCTGGTCTTTAACATGAGCGTCAAGGTGCACCATGTATTTTCACATATGGATTGGTTTTCTGAGAACTGGAATTCAATGAGTGGCGAATATAGAAAAAGATTCCATCCGGACCTGAAAGAATGGAGATAATATTTGCAATTGAATTTGCATCACCGCAAGAGGTGATTGTCGTTGACTTCCTGTTTACAATGATTATTAGTGAGTACTGAGAATTCGAGTGGCAATAAGACTCTCCAAGATCCGAGTCCTATTTGCACTCATCCAGATTTGATTAGTGTTTTCTCTCCTCAATATTTCCATCTTCATAGACCATTATCAACTATTTATTGTGGTATCCCTTGATGCCGACATTAAGTTTGGATAGGATGATTGTGTAATAACTTAACAATGCTGCAGTTGCAGTTTTTTTGTTGTTGTTTGTTTCTATGTATTGTTTCCATATTTTTTGTTTTACTCTTGTTGCAGTTCTCCTACGATCGGTTACTATTCGTAACTCATGTTGATTGGCGTCAGCATTTGAAGGATTTCCTTGAGATTTCAGCTGTTTTCAGTATTATCGTCTGTTGATTCCAATTTCTCCTATTCTTTTTCCAAGTTCATTTAGAAGTGTTCCTAATGCTCCTATAATGATTGGTGTTGTATTGCTTAGATTCGGCATAATCGCGTTGATACACCCGTTCTCGTCAAACCACCGAAGTTAAGCAACGTTGAGCCTGGTTAGTATCAGATGGGTTACAATTTGGGAATTCTAGGCGTTGTATGTGCTCTCCGCTTATCTCGGCATTTGTTTCCAGTCGTCATGTGCTTCAAATGCCACTGGTATTTAACAATGTCGTCTCAGGAGAGGTGCGGTTGGAGATTGCGCACCTCCTGCCACAAAAATTTCACGCGCAGGCACCCCTTCGTGGGTACCCTTAGTCTGTCCAAGACTGAAGGAGCCTGTTATTTCTTAGATTAAGGTTCCGTATTTGTGGCAGTGCTCTAGCTAGTTCCCTTTCTCCGTTTCCTTTTAATGCCTAGTTGAGCTTCACTATGAGTCTACTAGGACAGCCGTTTCTACAGAATGTTCAAAAAGTTACTGAAGGGTTGAAAGTCAGTTTACCATTAATGATTTGTTTTTTTCAAATTCAGATGTTTTACAAATAATAATTTGGAAATTAATTATGCCCCGACTTTTTCTTGTGGGGATATCGTAAAGGGAGTCTATGTTAACAAACTTCAAATCCTGCAGGAATTGAAGGAAAACATCACGAACCAAATAAACGAGTGAAATCGTAATCAAGAGATTCTGCAATCTGTCTTGAATAATGTTTTGGAAAGTCTGTTGCCAAGGTCGCTGGAAAGATGGTGGGATCCTTCTACCGCTCCAGAACATATCTCACTGCTGATGCAATTCTCTATCTGTATAAAAACCAAGTACGTCCAAGGATAGAATACTGCTGCCATATCTGGGCAGGCGCTGCTAAAAACAACCTATCCTGCCTTGACAGAGTACAAAATAGACTTCGTGGCTTAGTGGGGGATGCCCTTTTCTCTACCCTGCAACCTCTCTCCCACAGAAGAGACGTCGCGAGCCTATCCTTGTTTTATCGTTATTTCCATGGCAGGTGCTCGTCTGAACTCCAATCTCTGGTCCCCCCTCGCCAATCTTTCACGAAAAACACCCGTCTAGCTGAATCCACTGTCAAAAGTTTCCCCCACTCTTTGTCTGTGCCTAAATCAAAACGTGGATTCCATGAACAAAGCTTCTTTCTTAGAACTGCACGGCTGTGGAACTCTGTTCCGTCTGCCTGCTTCCCACCTGACTACAACCTGGATGTCTTCAAGTCCAACGTTAACAAATTCCTAATAAACCGCCCCCTTAAGTAAACACTTCATGAAATCTCCACACTAACGTACTGTACTTGCAATAACCCTTATCCCTGAGTGGCTTCCGGGCCTTGATAAGTGGTGACCACCATGTAAAAAAAAAGCACAAATATGCGATAGAGAAAATGGCTAATATTTTAAAGAGTTTATATAAAATTGTTTACATTTTTTTACGTCATAGTCAGATTGTGTTAAAATTATAAAAGTATATCATAACAAATAAAGACTCTATTTAAGTTCAAAACCTTTCAGTAACTTTTTGGATATTCTGTATAATTTGGCAGTTTCTTTCTTTTTCTTCCTCTTTTTATTTTTCTTCTTTTTATTATAATGTTTCTTCTTCTTCTTCTTCTTCTTCTTGTTCTTCTTGTTCTTCTTCTTGTTCTTCTTCTTCTTCTTCTTCTTCTTCTTCTTATTATTATTATTATTATTATTATTATTATTATTATTATTGCGTGATAAAAAAAAAACGGACTTGTTTTAACTAAAACAAATACTTAAAAATCTCTAGTGGCTACCGGCAATAACTTTATTGACCCAGGATTTTACAAAGGTGTATTAAAAACAAATTCAATGACAAAATGTGAAAAAAGAAATAGGGGAAATATTGTTATAACAAAATGGATGACATTAAAATCATATTTATAAACTTACAATTTCGCCTAGGTAATGGTTTAAGGTTTTCTTTTTGTTTTCCTTTATTATTTTTGTTTTTGTTTTTGGTTTTCGTTCGTAAGTTTTTCACATCTGTTTTAAGATTTTCTTCTGTTTAAAAAGAAATAAACAACAAAAAAATTCGTGGTGTCTTTTCCACTTCAACATATTTCGACTTTTTTCAAACTTCCCTCGAGTAAAAATCCATTGAAGGGCCTAAAAGCACTCTCTCTCTCTCTCTCTCTCTCTGTCTCTATCTATCTATCTATATATATATATATATATATATATATATATATATATATATATATATAATTATACCCAAGTATTTGTAAATGTGTTTGCCTGGAACTCATATATATAGAGTATACAACATGAAATAAATATATAGAAATATAAGTAAAAAGATACAGAAAAATGTCTATATAGGAACCTGAAACGATACTTTTGACACAAAGAGTTTGATAAAAATCGAAAGTATTAAATATGATATAATTAAGCGCACAATTCTGTAATGTTTTACAATGTATGCTTAAATGAAAGAATGTTGCCTAAGTATACGTACACACACATGTATTCTTTACATATGCAAACATTATTAGCTGCATATGGGCATACATGTTTCAGCGGCGATTTAATTCCAAATCCACATTTCTTTAATCAGTTTAAGATTTTTTAGATGTTGTTTATGAAATATCTCATTTGCTTTCTAATAAAAAGTATCGATTATGGAAAAAAATCAATCTTTAAAATAGATCTTCTCTCTGCTAGATGAAAAAGAATGTTTAGGGTAATATTTTACGTTACACCGGCCAGCATATATAATAAAAAGGGTTCAAATTAGGGTCAAATTAAAAATAAAGTTGACCCCTGCGGTCCCTACCAAATTACTCAGCCAATTTTGGGTTTAAACATTAGAAATTTTACATAAAGGGTATTCAGAGATAGGGCAAGCTTTTTAACCGGTTTGCATCGAAAATTTGAGCTTTCAAAGGGTCAAAGTTTAAAATATTTGACCTTTGCGGTTTCTAGCAAACTATTAAACCAATTTTGGATCTAAAAATTTGAAATTTTACTTAAGGGTTATTCAGATCAGCAGCGAATTTTTTTTAATATTTAGGGGCGAAAATTTAGCTGCCAAAAGGTCAAAGTTGAAAGAATCATTATTTGAAGATTCTACCAAATTTCACCGCCAATTTTTGGTCTAAATACATAAAAGTTTAGATGTAGGTAACTTGGACTTGAGATTTGAGATTGAAATAATAAATGTCAAGGGACCTAAATTGAGGTCAAAGTTTTTTTTAAAAATTGACCTCTGCGGTGACTAACTTTTCCCTATCGTAGTTAAGGAAGCCTATTATATAGAAAGGCATTGACTTATATATTCACATTTTTTAATATATACATATACACATAAAGTTATGAACAGTACATAGGACCCGAGCAAAACCGGGTTCAACTGCTAGTAATTATTAAAGTTTTTCTATAGATTATGCATTTTTAATGAATGGCTCATTTCATTGGAGGAAATGTTATTAGCAAAATAGATGTGGGTAATTATAAATTGTGATTATTAGTAAATAAATTGCAAATGAAATTTGAAATGGTAGAGTAAAGAAGATATTCCAGCTTGAAAAAAATAAGAATCCAGGAACGGTTGAAGAATTAACTGTATACTAGTATTTTCCAGGATAATTGCGGTTTTTAATAGCATATGTTAGGCTGGAAGGTAAACTCCAAGTCATGTATATTTGGTAACCTATTATTTTCAATGTTGTAGAATCCTTTTGAAAAGTCCTTTAAATATCTCGCAAAATACTGGAAAGAATTAACTGAAGAGCAGTTATTTATGCACATTTTGCCGATAAATTATTTAAAATCCGAACATACTCGACGGAAAATGTTTCATATATCTGCTTAGGAGGGTTAAAACTTACAGTGTCAAATACTGAGCTTTCTAGAGATCGTCTTGTAAATATTTATTTCAATATTTAATTAGACTTAATGTTTACAGTATTATACAATCCGTGATGCCACGGCATTTCCGTATTTCATTTTATATGTATGAGAGGGAGAGAGAGACAGAGACAAAGTCATCTTAAAAGTGTACTCACATTTTAACTATTATCAGCGTTGTTTGGACAATAATAATCATCATTTGAGACCACGAGTCTTCAGTTACATTCTCCACCGGAGTTTGAAGTAATCCCATTACCATCTATACTCACAAAGGTTTTATCTTCATTCGAAGTGTAAGTTTTTTACATTCTTGTGATGTCTTTTAAACACGCCAACACACACACACACACACACACACACACACACACACACACACACACATATATATATATATATATATATTCAATATAAACAGTATAAATTAGAATTACATTTTATTATTCGACAGGAAATACATTACTTGCCAAACAATGTTTATGCCATGGAGTCTCAAAGAGTAGCCGGGGTTTTCGTTTACTTTAACTTCATTTGCAATTTTACTTGTATTTCAATATTTGTACATTGTTTCCCTGTGTATATGCATATATTGATATGTGCATACTTATGAGTGTTTATATAGATATTTATGATATACAGGCCGATATGTGTCTCTCTATATATATGTATATATATATATATATATATATATATATATAAATGAATGAATTTAGGGACATAGAAATCTTAGCGACATATTACATATAAGCTTCTTTCACCCATCTACATTAATATATCAGTCTACACAAACAAATGCGCCTTCCCCATTCCTTCTGTCTCAATTAAATGTAACTTTGGCATTTTAAGCTTAACAGTTAATTTTGATTTGTTCTAGTAATAAAACGTCTGCCCTATCCTTCTGGCATTAATTTTCTGCTTTAGTTTCTTTCATTTCACATTATTTTCGTCAGGCATACCGAAAATTTTTATTCGGTTAGGAGGCCAACAACAACTCCCTCACTTAGTGAAAAAATCTTCTACCACAATTTCAGGACGCTATTTTGTATTTTGGAATGTAGTCATATCAACGGCTAAACAACTTAGATCATAGTATTTCTACTGGATTGTGCCATAGGCATCTCTACATATGACATTGCATTGTACCACATATTTCTATTTCTTCTTCATTGAGACGTTTTAACTCTTACAAAATTTGGTTTTTGTATTTACTTTCATACAAGTATAAATTCTGGCATAATTTATAATTTTTAATTTATGTGCTAATCAACTAAATTTATAACCTGCCTCTGCATATCAGTTTGTTTACTATTTTTCTGTGAGGATAAAAGACGTTATTCGAAACAATAGATTGAGGAGTTTTTTTTTTTAAATTGTCTGTATTTGTCGAATAATATTTTTTTTTAATTTGTAATTTTAAAAGGTTATATTGAATTCGTTCTATTTATGTTCTATCCTGCATATTGAGCCTTTTCATCTCGTTACGATTGTCATATAAATATTAATATGTCTACTTGCTTTAATATTGCATGGTTATTCCATATGTAAATTTGAAAAATTATTTTGAATATAAAGATATATATATATATATATATCTATAAAAGTGAACGTGTCTGTCTGTCTGTGTGTCTGTGTGTTTGTCTGTCTGTGTACATTTCCCTACGCAATAACTCTGTCAATTTTTTGTCTATAAACTCGAAATTTGAAATACCGGGTACTGAGATTTGGGAAAATCGATGTGACGGGTGTCAGCCAGAAATTTGGCTGTTAAGGGGTCAAATTTCAACGATTTGACCTTTAAGAACTCTACCAAACTCCTCCGACAATTTTGGGTCTAGACACTTGAAATTTTAGATATAGGTTCCTTGAACCTGGATCTAACTTAATAAAGTGATTTGAACCCGAAACTATAAATTTTAAGGGGTCATAATAGGGGTCAAAGTTTTAAAAAATTAATCATCAATTTTGTTTTTTTGCTTTTTTTGCACAGCATACACCTCCAAACACCCGAGCAACGCCGGCCATCCCTGCTAGTATATATATATATATATATATATATATATATATATATATATATAAAGTATGCCATAGTTTGCTTGCTGCATTATTAGAGAATAAAAGTCATTTTTAGAAGGCTGGAACAACGCAGGAATTTCCAGTCGTTGTGTGAAGATAAATAAATAAGTATATGAATAATAAATAATTCAATATTTATTTTATTTTATTTTTTATATAATTTTTTTTATATATATTTATTCATTTATCTACTCGAATTTTAACTGTGGGTGGTATTTAGTTCCAAAGGTTCTTTCGGGTAATAACCCATCGTCAGTGGAGAAATGAATCATCTCTCTCGGATGTAAATTGCAAAATGGCTGGTTTATTTAAAAGCTAAACACGCGGTTACCGGTAGCCGAATGGATACGGTCCTTGCTAATCAAGCCAGAGATGACTTGTGTTTCAGGGTTTGAATCTACCTAATGGTGTTAATCGTGACACCCTGCACTGAAGATTCCGGAATGGATGTGGGTATTTATTTATTATAGTATATATATATATATATATATATATATATATATATATATATATATATATACTGTTTTTTTTTGGGGGGGGAAGAATTCCAACAACGTGTTCGATTACAAAGTAAAACTTTTTCGATATAAGAGCTTAATATTTATTTATTTAATTGTACAGAAGTTCAGAAAAAACATTGATTCCGATGGTTTCACGCCCCAAATAAAGCGGACCAGTTAATGATAAATCGTAAATAATGTAAGCTCGCAGCCATGTTGTTTATGTCTGTCTGTCTGTCTCTCTCTCTCTCTCTCTCTTGATATATATATATATATATATATATATATATATATATATATATATATATGGGCGTATTTCAGAGGCTTAGGAATGAAGATAGAGAGTTGTATATTTCGTTTTCAATTCTAGCTGATGGTACCCAAGTCACACACACACACACACACACACACATATATATATATAATTGGATCCCACTACTATGCATTAGATTCAATATAATAATCGATAGAGAATTTTCTCTATAATAATGAATATGTAATCTGCGTGAATTAAAATATCATATTTAAGAGTATTTTACGACAGATTACTTAGATAAATACTTTTACAGTTTTAACAAAAGAGCTACAATATTAACGCGCTGTCTACATTTATGCTAAATGTCTACAGAATGCCCAACGCCAGTTTATTACTTATGGAAGATGCCGCTGTGGAATTTCCACACGGCCGGCTAGTATAAATGAATATACACACACACACTCACACACACACACACACACACACACACACACACACACTCACACACACACACACACACACACATATATATATTTCATACTCTTTAAGAACTCGGTTCTTATATTTGAGTAGTCCAAGTTACAATAAGTCGGTCACTTAAGCTTACATGTGCAGATCGTGATATCGTAATTATAAAATCACTCTCGGCCGGCGTTGACATTTACACTTTATATAAAGGTTAAAATTGCAATGTGCTTTATTATTTGCTAACGTAGTCGGAGATGGCTTCCTGGCCAGCTTCGAATTTCCCGACCCATTGTAATCGTGACTCATTGCGCTGATGATTCCAGAAAGGATGAAACACTAATGTCTGTAGGTATTAAACAAATAAGTATGGCAATATATATATATATATATATATATATATATATATATATATATATATGGGGGGTATCCATCTGTGTACTATTATATAAAGATTTTGTTTCGATGCGTGAGGTCGTTCCCTATAGACTCGAAAACGGCCGGCGTGATTTTTTGGAATTTCACACGGAGGTGCTTTATGTGTCTAGCAGTGTTGTTACATTGATTTTGTATCGAAATGTCTTCGATAAGTATCGATAATCGAAAAACATCCGCTGAAAGAAGGAGCAGGCAATTGGGGCCAAAGTTAACACTTTACAGAGCTTAACATCACAAGTGCATTTAAGAAGGCCAGACATATATAAGCGTTCAGTAGTTAATTTTATATGACAGGGTTGCGTTCGAAATGAATGGTTCTGTTTGAAGCATAATTTCACCAGGATAAATAACTTCATTATTATTTTAAACTTTAATTCAAGATATTATATATTAAAAAAAATAATTTTATAAAAACAACAATAGATAGTCTGCAGGGCAATGTAAATCTACAAGATATTGTTGACTGAGTCACTGCAAGGAGGTATGTCAATTTTTCCCCCCCGGGCCACTCCGATGTGTTCCCAACAAGAGCACACAACAAATCAATTTAATAGAAAAATGAATGATTTTACATATTTTGATGACAATAATAATATGGGACTGTGAAAAATTCGTTTATCATCATTCAATCCCGGGTAACGTCTCTGAGTACATTTGTATATATATTTAGACATGTTTATAGATTTATATATGTGTACATGTATATGTATATATTTCTGTATAAATATGATTTTTTTTCAATGATATTTCACTTTTTGTATAGAAACATCCTTAATTTTAGAAGCTCAATATGATTACAGAGCATATCCCAAATAAATGACAATGAATAAAATCTTCTTTTGGTTGATTGAGAGTTATGTTTGCTGATGAGTTATGAGCTAAATATATTCATTGATGGAATCAATAATTGTATGAATGATTTTGCGATAGGAAACAGTTACTGCAAAGTATTGCAAGTACCGACGGAATTCAAGAACAAAATTGTACGTTGGTTAGCATGATGACATTTGGAATATAGATTTTTGTAATTTATTTGTGTACACTATATATATATATATATATATACATTTATACATGCCTATATATGTATACATATATATATATGCATATTTATGTATATATGTATATTTATGTATATGCATATTTATGTATATATATATATATATATATATATATGCATATTTATGTATATATGTATATTTATGTATATGCATATTTATGTATATATATATGTATATTTATATATATATATATATATATATATATACTTATACATGTATATACATATTTATGTATATGTATTTATGTATATGCATGAGATGGGAATGCGCTAAGAGGGGTAAAAAGCAAATACTCGTTTTTTACTTGATGTTTTCTCCTAATATTACCGAAAAGAAACTTTATTTGGTATATATATATATATACATATATATATATACATATGTATATACATATATATATATATATACATATATATATATACATATATATATATACATATATATATACATATATATATATATACATATATATATATACATATATATATATATACATATATATATATATACATATATATATATATACATATATATATATACATATATATACATACATATATATATATATATATATATATATATATTTATATATAGTGTATTTGTGCGCCTATGTCTGTATTACTGTAGAAAATCCCCGTCGGTTATATCTAAACGTTGCACTTGAAATACAAGCGCATATTTCACGAAACACCGATGTCCTTTCGAACATGAATTAGTGTGTTTTTATCATTCTTTTTTTTTTTTTTGTATTCCATCCCCCGCTATTGTCTCTAGTTAAGTCCGTGTCGGGGCAGGTAGTATCTTCCTCAAAGCTATGATTGTCAGACACTCAACCGAAGAACCTGCCTCTTGAAAACCGGAATATTTTTTTTAAGGATACATACGTACGTAGGCCCCTTGTCATATACATTGCCACACGTTGTGTATATAATTGAGAAATTGGCAGCGTGTGTTTGTAATATTCCTTTATCTAATTCAGGATATTTGTTTGTCTATTTATCTCATTCTGTCTATAACACACACACACACACACACACACACACACACATATTATATATTAGTGATAGGACGATACCAATATTTTCTTGA
Organism: Euprymna scolopes; assembly: GCF_053919585.1. Classification (NCBI taxonomy): domain Eukaryota; kingdom Metazoa; phylum Mollusca; class Cephalopoda; order Sepiida; family Sepiolidae; genus Euprymna; species Euprymna scolopes. The sequence continues at coordinate 38,483,191 of NC_136521.1, forward strand.
TTCTGATATAATTCTCCATTCTGTTCTATATTTCCGATTTCGATACAACCGTCGATTTTGATTCCATTTTACTCCCTAATTATCTAGTAATAGTTTTTTTTTGTTCTTTTTTTTTAAAACAAGTCCAGAAATTCATATATACATATATAATCACAAACTTAATAATATATTTGGGGGTTCGGTATTAATTTTACTTTGAGAGCAAGCTGCAAATTAATAAACATTTACTCTTTTATCATTAATACTTGCAATAGAAATGTAAGTTTTAAACACAAACAAACTCGAGCTAAAATAATTTTGTGTCATGGAAAAATTGGCTCCCGAATTCGAGAGAAACATTGCCGAGTTCGACCTATAATACACCCGAAGAAGGTAAGAGGTTACATAGACCGAAACGTTGTGAAAATCACATTCAAGATGAGAACGGTAGTCCGATGAATTCAAATAATACTAATAATCTAGCATCAATTGAAATGAATGGCTCACTCTTCAGGAGGCCTCAAGTTTTGACAAGCTTCTGGGCTTGACCATTACTCCTGATCTTAAATGGAACACGTACATCAAATCTGTTGCCAAGGCCGCTGGAAAAATGGTGGGATCTTTCTATCGATCCAGTAGATATCTCACTGCTGATGCAATTCTCTATCTATATAAAAGCCAGGTACGTTCAAGGATGGAATACTGTTGCCACATCTGGGCAGGAGCTGCTAGAAAGGACTTGGCCTGCCTTGATAGAGTTCAAAATAGACTTCGTAGCCTCGTAGGAGATGTCCTTTTCTCTTCCTTGCAACCTCTATCTCACAGAAGAGATGTTGCGAGTTTGTCTCTGATGTATCGTTATTTTCATGGAAAGTGTTCGACTGAGCTTCAATCTATGGTCCCCCCTCGCAAAACTTTCACAAGAAACACTCGTCTAGCTGTAAACGCTATCAATAATTCCCCCCACTCTTTATCTGTGCCTAAACCTAAACGTAGATTCCATGAACAAAGCTTTTTTTATTAGAACTGTACGCCTGTGGAATTGTCTTCCGTTTTCCTGCTTTCCGGCTGACTACAATATGGTTGTCTTCAAGTCTAACGTAAATAAGTTCTTGATGAGCCGTTCAATATAAGTTATCAAATTTAACAAATTTTCATTACTAATGATTATTATATTGTCCAATTTCTACTGTACACTCTTTAACCCTTATCCTTGAGTGGCCTCTTGGCCTTGATAATGAGTTGATACCTATGAAAAAAAAAGAAAAAGTCCAATGTGAACAAGTTCTAATTGAATCGTCCCCCTAAGTAATCCAAGTTTCAAAATTCCCACTGTTTACTATGCTAAAATCACAATGACTAATGTATACCTATTAACCCTTATCCTCGAGTGGCCTCTGGGCCTTGATAAGTGGTGACACCCTTGTAAAAAAAAAATAATAATTAATCTTCATCTCAAAAATTCAGAAACGTCATCAGAATTTGTTTGCATTGGACTTGAATGCTAGCATATTGTAGTCAACTAGTGAGCACGCCAGCGCAAATTTGTTCAACAGGCGGCAGTTCTTGGGAGGAAAGCTTTGTTCATGGAATCCGCGTTTAGATTTATGGCGTATATATAGTGGGGAAATCATATATTGTAATTGTTTTTTGTGTAAAAGTTTGGCAAGGTAAGAACCATAGATTGGAGCTCAGTCAGGCACTTGCTTTAAAAATAACGATAAAACAGTCTAGCAACGTCTCCACTGTTGGAAGGAGGTTGCAGCGATGGGAAAATTGATTCACTTACTAGGTTTTGAACTTTATTTAGGCATGATAGATTGCACCAAGCAGCTCCTGTACAAATACTGCACTACTACTCTATTTTAGGACAAATATGGCTCTTATAAATTTACGAGATCAAGCGTGAAGGCAGGTCAGTCTCAGATCTTTTATTGCTTTATCGTTATTTCCATGTCAAGTGCAAGTCTGAGCTTTAATTCCTGCCCCCCCGCCAATCTTTTACGAAAAACACTCGTCTAACTGAAACCACGGTCAATAATTTTCCCCACTCTTAATCTGTGCCTAAACCAGGGTGTAGATTCCATGAACAAAGCTTCTTTCTTAGAACTGCACGCAATTGGAACTCTCTTCCGCTTGCCTGTTTTCCAGCTGACTAAAATTTGGTAGTCTTCAAGTCCAATATAAACAAATTCTTGATGGACCGTCCCTTTAAGTAACCCAATTCACCAAATTTCCATTACTGGCGATTACTAGGATATTATCTCATTGACTACTGTACACTCAATCACCCATCTCCTCGAGTGGCTTCCTGGCCTTGATAAGTGGTTACCCCTATATACAAAAAAAGGTTTACACGATATAGAGCTTGCTCAAGACGAGAGTCATTCATTTCGATTGGATTATAATAACGGCCAGAGCGATTGTCATGAACGATGAGAAGTTTAGTTTTAGATGCATTAAACTAATTTTCACACTGAACCACTTGCTCAGCATCAGAAGAGAGAGAATCAGAGAGAGCTTGGTTATTTCTGGCTTTTTTTGAAGTGTTGCCATAGGTGTTCGTGTCATTTGCATAAATATCTACGTATTATCTAAGAATGCGATTTCAGAGATCATTGATGAAAATCAGGAAGAAAGCTGGGCCAGGGATAGAATCCTGAAGGACGCTTATCTTAATATTATGAGATTCCCGCCCATTAACGCCTTTTCTCATAAGCTTATCACAGAGAAAGGATTTAAATATTGAGAGGACATTTCCTAGCCTTTTTATACCATACTTTATCAAGAGCCTTGGATATGTCAAGAGCTCTTGGTTTAGAAACGAAGCCCCGGTCGGGAGATTTACTAATTCTGTGTGATATTCCAGTAAGCACATCAGCTGTACAGCCAGCAGAACGAAAACCATATTACATGTTTATCATACAAACATTATTGGGTACATATGTGCATACATGTTGACGCGGGATCCCAATCATAAAAAAAAACACTGTGAATTAGGATTTAACCGCAACATGTATGCACACACGTAATCAATAACGCTCTATTGAGTACTCTTTAATAATCATGCTGGTTATATTGGATTTACATCTATGAAACCAATATAAACAACTATTATATATATATATCTGGGAGACCCGACGTTGCCCGGGATTGAATGATGATCAACGAATATTTCAGACTCCTATATTTTTATTGTCATGGAAATCCGTGAAATCACCCGGGAGGAAGCTTCACATGTCTTCATGCAGTAACTTAGTCCAAAATATATGTTATTCTTCATTGGACTCTAGAGAACCTGTTGTTTCTTTAATAAAAGTATTTGATATATACTACTTTCGGGTTAACGAAAAAAAACATTAAGAAATTTACGTGCGGAAGTTTAACCTACAGACTACGTAGTGCAAGAAAAAAAATGAAACACGTAAATTTTCAAGTGTTATGAAATTCTTTGCAGTTAATGAAAAAAATTTAAAAAAATTATGTGCGGAGTTTGAACCTACAGGCCACGTCATAAAACAAACAACAACAAAAAAACACGCTATCTACTTATCCACAGTAGAATTTTCACGGCCCGTTGTTCTATCATTGTTGCAAATCTATGCCATTGAAACAACAGATGGCTTAACCGAAGATACATTAATTAAAATAACGTTTTTGATTTTCGATTATCGGCAATAATCGGGTGTATTCTTAAACAAAATTTAGATCACTCCCAGACTTATACACTAAAGTTCTGTATACTTTAAAGAAAGTCTGTTCAGCAGTTTCGGAGTCTATAATGAACAAACTCACACACACACTGAGACAAAGTTGCATTCATATAATTGTAGAAGATATGTTGTGTGTAGGGGATATTTTTGGCCTTTTAGTTCGGAGTCATATGATTGAAAGAATATATATTAATGAAATTCGGATTGTGATGCCGCGTGATATTACTATTTTTGGTGGTATTTTTTATGTTAAGAAGCATTGATTTTAATGTTGGATGACAATATAATTAAGACATCCATTATTAATAATATCTGGGGGGGGTTAGTTCGAGTAATGGTTTTGGTATAGTAGATGAGTTTTACACCATTAAGTAGAGTTTTGGCGATGGTTATTTTGAGACGGTGAAAACATTCGTTCTTAGAATCCAAAATGCAAACATTTGAGCGATTTTTAGTCGCATGCAAGCGACTCTATAAGTCACTCCGTCGATCTGCCGGTAGATCGTTCCGTAACACTTTTGTGTTTGGCCTTTTTGGTTAAGATCAAAGGTCTGTTGTTAATACATGCTGTTCTAAGCTTTTAAAAATTTGCTTGGCCTTTTGGCCAAAAAACTGGGAGTTAAGTAGGACGTCCCCCAATATGAAAGGGTGAATGCGGTATTATGGTGAAAGAAGATACTAGCTGGGAGAAACTTTTGATTTTGTTTAGTTCTGGAGTGACAAGGATGACCAACGACCCCCCACAATGTCCCCTTTTGAGTTGGCCATGTGCCTAAGTTTTTTGTTCATCGTTGATTTTTACTGTATTTTTAACATGAATAAAAGATTTAATATCTCAAAGTGTAGTATCTGTTCCGGCATATACTGCAAGCAAAGACCATATGTGGGGGCGACCCCACATATAAGACCTTGGTCTATGAAGGGGGCAACCCTTCATACCAATTGTCACTATCCAGCTCCCCTACTCTCCGGGGAGTTGGTCCCCATTTCCCCTTCACTCCTCACTTTAAAAATCGGCCTTGTGCCTAATTTGCTCGGTGGGGGAACGAATAAATACCCTTTTCTTGGCCTTTTGGCCAAGATCAAAGTGTAGTATCTGTTCTTACTACATGTAATTGTTTGTAACTTTGTGATATAAAGAGGGGGATCACTTTTCTGTATTAATTTAATGTAAAATGATCATCCACTTTACAACTAGTCAGTCTCAAATCTATTCAACTCCTTCTCCAGATCATTCAAGTTGTTTTTGAAGGATTCCAGTTATTTTTTAAGCATTCAAGTCATCCTTAAGTTCATTCAATTCATCCTTAAGTTCATTAAAGTAATTCTAAATCATTTGTTATTTGAGTTCATTTCAGCACATTTTTCGGTCATATTAGTTTATCTTTATTTTGTGTCAATCCTACATTCACACATTCATTCATTACACGAGAGCACGCGACTAATGGCTATCGGCTTCGTTTATGCAGGTGCTGATTTATTGTAAGAGGTGTATATCAGAACATCGAGGATTGAATTCTTTTTTTTTATTTGCGATTAGTTCAACACTGAATTTGGATATACAATTTTTTTAGAAAAGTTTCTAAATTGTTTATATTTGTTTATTTTGTACTTGTGCCGTCCATTTAATATAAAGCTTTAAGACCCAAAACGTTTTATTTTAAAAAAACAAAACAAAAATAATACACTGGCTCCCAACTATAAAACCAACAATCGTTCATTCTTTCTATCCCCGTTTTCTTCTGACTTTTCTTTCCCTCTTTCGATGTTCCTCCACTTTCTCTGATGTCCTGCCTTCTTTGTCTTTTCCTCCTCTCTCTCGCGTTTTCTCTCCTCCTTTGCGGATCTCCCATTTCCCCTCTCTTTAACCCACGCTCCCTCTTTGTCACTCCCATTCTCTGTCTTTGTACCTATCTTTGTCTTACTTTGTCACCACCAGTCTCTGTCTTTACGACCTCCTGTCTCTCTCTCTTTCTTTACGACTTCCTGTCTCTCTCTCTTTACGACCTCCTCTCTCTCTCTCTCTTTACGACCTCCTTTCTCTCTCTTAGTACCTCCTATCTATTTCGCTTTACGACTTCCTGTCTCTCTCTCTCTCTCTTTACGACCGCCTGTCTCTCTCTCTCTCTTTATGACCTCCTATATATATATATATATATATCTCACTTTACGACTTCCTGTCTCTCTTTACGAATTTCTCTCTTTCTCTTTTACTACATCCTGTCTCTCTCTCTTTTCAACCTTCTCTCTTTCTCTCTCATTGCCACCTCTCTCCCTCTCTCATTGCCACGTTCGCTCTCTTTGCCTCCCTCTTCATTTGCCACCCTCTCTCTCTCTTTGCCACCAACTCTCTCTCTCTTTGCCACACTCTCTCTTTCTCCCTCTCTCTCTCTCTCTTTGCCACACTCTCTCTCTCTTTGTCACCCCCTTTCTTTGCCACCCCCTCTCTCTATCATTCACACTCTCTCTCTATCTTCCACACACTCTCTTTCTCTATCTCTTCACCCCCCCTCTCTCGCTCTCTTTGCCTTTCTCTCTCTCTCTCTCTCTCTCTCTCTCTCTCTCTCTCTCTCTCTTTCTTTGCCACTTTTCGGGTCTCTCTTTACCACCTCTCCTCTCTCTTTCCATTACATCCTTTTTTTTCTTTTCTCTTTCTTTGCCTCGCATTCTTCTTAGGCTTTCCTCACTCTCCTGCGTTGCCGACTTTTTTTTATTCTTTCTTTTCCCTCTAATCCTAATCTCTCTTGCCATTGTTCTCCTCCTCCTCCTCCTTGATTCACGTTCTTCATCTCTATATTTCTGTTCCTTTTCCCCTCCTTCTCGCTTTCTATCATTTGCTACATCCCATCATCAATTCATCGAAAAATGATTTCAGGCAGTTTCCACGAGTTTTTGAAAGGCTTGACCTTCTATTGTTTTAAGTTTATCCAGACCTCGTGGAAAAAAAAGCGAAAGTAGGAATTGCACAAATGGAAACCGTTTATTTGAAAAAAAAAAAGAGAAGGAAAAATGATGCGGTAAAGACCTCGGTTTGTGCAACTACATCTTCATTCTCAAAAACACACACACATACTACTAACCTGCACACATATACATATGTACGTTTAAATATATATATATATATATATATATATATATATATATATACAAAAGATGGCCGACTTGTAACAACGTGGGGATGGAATTGCTTTTCTTCAAATGTAAACACCAGGTTCATCGCGTACAAAATAAACCTTTTGTTGGTAAAATCGAATGAAAATAACATCTGACGAGTTGGTGAGAAAAAAGAGATTTTTATGAACACATAAAATCATAAAATTTCCATCCCATTAACGAAACGGCTGTAATGAAGAAATCCAAGATAAAATAAACAAAAGTTATATAAAAACGTAAGTCTTTGAATTTCAACAAAGTTTTGTACAACATATATATATATATATATATATATATATATATATATAATTACCGTTTTATCTGCTTATTTACACATGCATCGGTTATCGAATAGCATAAACTATCCAGTAATTGTCTGATGAAGTTACTGGATCGTTGATACGATTCAGTAACCGAAACATGTGATAAAACGGTAATAAATATATATATTTGCTCTGCAACAGCATTGAGTACTTTCTTCAGGTTTTTACTAATTACTATTTTTGCTATATATATATATATATATATATATATATATATATATATATATATATATATATATATATATAGGGTGTTCATAAAGTTACTATACAGTCTTACAAGTTACTATACAGACACCCTAAAAATAAATATTAACTATTAATACAAATATAATACAATAAAACAATAAGACTGTATAGTAACTTTACGGACACCCTGTATAATATAAAGTTGTATGTGTGACGATAACTCTCAACCTATATACTCAACGAATTTTTTATCTACATATTTAAAATTTGGTGAATAGTTTATACAGACATGTGGAAAACTTATTAATCGTTTTCATCCGGAAAAGGCTTCTAAGGAGTCAAAATTAAAAAAAAAAAATTACGTGTGAGGGATCGGATTTTCATCTGTTTGTTAACTTTATTCAAGTCAAGCTGGCCTAATAGTTATCGTACTTGGGTCACATTTTGGGGGGATTTGGTTTCGATCTCAGCTCGAGTATTTTTTTTTAATTACTAAAAGTGATCAGTTCAGAAAAAAAACATACTACTCGCATGCACATGTTTCAGTTTCTTTCTGAATTAAACTATAATATTTACACGTATTTTGCATCATATAAAGTGACCTTGGCTCGCTGTGTGCAAAAAGTCTCTACAAAACTCCCCTCTGAATATTTCGTCTCCAGACTTGAATTTGGTATATATGGTATTTTGACTTGCCGAAACCTTTTCTTTTGGTTTTAAACCATAAAATAACTGAGTCAAAATTGGGGAAAAAGAAAATATTGATCCTACCCTGGCGTAAGCTGACATTACCTATTTTCTTCTACACATGCGCTAATTAAAAGTTATAGTTTAAGTAACGTTATTTTTTACTTTGCAGTTTTGTATACGGATAGATTTAGGTCATGCGCTAACGGATAAGGCTAGAGCGTAATACTTTGGTTTTGATTTTAGTTGCTGAGACCCGAGTCATTTTTACACGAATTCAAATATAATATTAAAGAGTATTTTACGACCGGGCAATGCCGGGCGGCATGATACTATATATATACTACTATATACGCTAACATATATAAAGGCTTCCTTCAGTCTTGACAGACTATGGATACCCACTGTAAGGGTGCCTGCGCGTGAAATTTGTGTGGGAAGAGTTGCGCAATCTCCTAAGACGCCTCTCCTGAGTCAACATTGTTGCATACCAGTGGAAAGTTGAGGTACAAGACGACTGGAAACAATGCCGAGATAAGCGGAGAGCACATACAGCGCCTAGTATTCCCAAATGGTCACCCATCTGGTATTAGCCAGGCTTAACGTTGCTTAACTTCAGTGATCTGACGAGAACCGGTGTGTCAACGCGATTATATATATATATATATATATATATATATATATATATATATATATATATATATATATATATATATATATATATATATATATATATATATATATATAGTAAAATGATGCATAATTTATAATTAAAAATCGGTTTCAAAAGGAAAAACAAAATCAAAACATTTATAAGTTACAATCAACATCCAAATAAATGCTTTGACGATAATTACGGTTTTCAAAAGACGAACAATTAAAAGATACATCTGCCTTACTTAAAAATTGCTAGGTTTATTTATGGTGTCTTTTACATATTATAAAAACAAACACCCACTACTTTTGCTGATGAGGAGACTTTGTTTAAAAAAAAAAAAACTATATGCCAAAATTATTGTCCGTGACTTAATGTCTATCACAATAAAAACATCGTTTCCAAAACGTTCGTGCAAATTATTGACTTTGTTGTTGTTCCTTCTTATGAAACAGATTCTTAATTTTTAATTCTAATTTGAATTTTAAATCATCAATCACATTACTAAATATTAAAGTAGCTCTAGGATATTTGCCTATCGAGCTTATTATATATCTGAATTACAACGAACACTGTTCTTTTCTTGTATTTTAATTAAATGAGTAATTTTACTATCACATTAAAATACACTCTGCTCTTTAGACTACTGTTCTAACCCCCTTTAAATTATAAATATATATATATATGTGTGTGTGTGTGTGTGTGTGTATATTTAATGTGTATGTGTGTGCATGTAGGTTGGTGGGTGTGTTTGTAAAAAAGGGGGAGGTAATTTCGGCATACAAAATCATTCTGTTTCTTCCATGTGAAATTTCGTGACATTATAATACGTATTTTTTTTAGGGAGGATTAAATAGGTGAACATGGATGCTTATATAAAGTTATGCATGTCAATATGTTGACAGATTCTATGTGTAGGATTTATATCTAAACTAATTAACCGATCATTACAATGTTTTGCATTATAAGGCAGATATGTTTCAACTCAGTTCATGCAAACGAGCAAAATAGTAACATATCGTCGAAAAATAGCTATTTTTGACTTTCCTTTATTATTTGCATTAAGTAATAACAATTCTGAAAATTTATGTTGCATAATAATTGTTGGTTTATGTTTAAATTTATAGCCTTGCAGCAAACATAGTTCATAGTTCAGGCTTCAACGTAAAGGAAAGAGTAATCGTAAACTAAACGTTTTGGTTTCGATTCGCGGTGTTGGTGAACGAGTCATTTTTTTAAATTTTTTAAATTACTATATATTGGGTCCAATATGATATATATATATATATATATATATATATATATATATATATATATATATATATATACAAAAATCTTACCTGTCTGTTTAAATATATGTATGTATGTATGTATACTAAAACTTTCGACAGAGGCGATGGATTTATACGAGATCGTATCGTTTTAAAGTTGGACCCTTCGGAGGACAAATATCGAAAATTGGCTAAAGACATTAATTATTTCTCAACTGTGCACTTTTTTCGACAAAGAGGGGTCGATTTTTTCGCCGATATTTTGAAATGTCGTCCCCTCTTTTCGAATAACTAGCTTTAATTTAGTAATTTAAACCTTCGCCACCTTCTATTTGGACATGGACGCAATGGCAAAGATATCACGTATTTGATCACGTTCTTTTCCTCCTTCGCGGCCCGAGTTCGCGCCTGCCTACTAATTTCTTTTTGTCTTTTTTCGACACACACCTCCAAACACCCGGGCAACGTCGGGCGCTCAGGCTAGTATAATAATACATACAAAATTTTCATCAATCAAAATAGTGTATTTAAACTTATTTTACGGCCGGACAATGCTAGGCGGCCTGCAAGTATATATATATATATATATATATATATATATATATATATATATATATATATATATATATATGAACAAATGATTAATAAAACATGTTAAAAGACATCTTGAAAAAGAGTTAAAAACATATTTAATTTTAAAAAAGAAAACACAAGATAAGTGGATAGGCCTTAATCCGCGGAGTTTCGAAGAAATACTCTCCTTCTCATCAGAGGGCAGGAATTAGCAAAATGCAGGATCGGATTTTGCATATAAAAGTATTTAATGAAACTACAAGTAAGTCACAGATCTTACTTGGTTAAAAAAAAGGGTGAGGTAAGGGGAACAGAAGGCAAAAGAAAAATGATACAAAGATTACACATGAAGATATATATATATATATATATATATATAGAGAGAGAGAGAGAGAGAGAAAGAGAAGACTTGAATGTCATTTGTGCGGTCGAGTTTCGATCCTACCTTGAGGCAGTTGCCTGTCTAACCGCGCTAATGAGCTGTGAAACAGCGAAACAGTACTGTATTTGGATAACTATATATATATATATATATATATATATATATATATATATATATATATATATACATGGTGCATTGGGAGGCCGATTGATATCACCTAAAAGGGCATGTATTGCCTAGATTAAAAGGATTCACGTGCATTAACGTGTTTAAGGGATGTTGGATGCAAGCGGAAATCTCTCAGATACAAGACAGTTATATTGCAAGTTTGTCGAATTATGCCAAACTTGATTGATAAGTCAAGCGAGGGAGAAAACTTACACCATTTCCCCGTTTTATACATATGTAGATATTTTATATATTACATTTAATATACTGTATTCTATATTATATATATATATATATATATATATATATATATATATATATATATATATATAAGATGAATGTGTGTGTCTAGTTACGAATAGGCTCATATATGGTTGACTATTAAAAAAAACTGATTACATATAATGATAGAAGATGTATCGAGACACAGGAATGGGTATGTTTGATCCTGCAGAACTGTGGTTAATTAAAGTTGTGGTGTCTGCGTTCGAGCCTTCGTCCACGAAGTATGGAAATAAAAAACTGAAAAATTAAAAAAAAAAAAAACGTTTACAAGTGTGTTTGATATAGATGTACATCATAATACTTTGAAAAGTATGTTTTAACTTAAATAGGTATATTAAAACTGTAGGGTCTGCGTTCGCGCCTGACATCCATAGAATGGAAATAGGCACACCCTTTAATAAAGACTTTTCATATCTATCTGTATAAGTATACTTTGATAATTATGTTTCAGTTTGAAGAAATATGGTATCATAAAATTATGGAGTGTTCGTTCGCACCTGACCGCCATAGAATGGAAATAAGTTACAAAGTTTAACAAGTTTTTTTAATATAACTCCACAGAATATTGCGATAAGTGTTTCAGTGTGAACAGGTATGGTATAATAAATTATGGGGTTTATCTATTTTATTTTTACTTCCATCATATTTTGCTTTGGTTTTGATACCCCCAAATTCGAAGTTATCTCTTTACAACCCTTCCTTTTCACAACCTATCACACTTTCATAAATCAGAGCCCATTTTCTGTAGGCTGTTTTTGAATCCAGTCAACAACGGATACTATTGCTAGTATATATATATATATATATATATATATATATATATACATATATATTTGTTTTGCATATAATATATATATATATATATATGTATATAATGTGTATATATATGTGTGTATATATATGCGTATAATGGGTGTATATATATGTATCTAATCTGTATATAGATATATGTATATAATGTATTTGTATATATATATATATATCTATATATGTATGTATATAATGCATTTGTATATATATATATATGTATATAATGTATTTGTATATATATATGTATATATATATATGTGTATAATGTGTGTGTATATATATATATAATGTGTGTATATATATGTGTGTGTGTATATATATATATATATATATAATGTGTGTATATGTATGTGTGTATATATTTGTATATAATGTCTGTATATATATATATATATATATATATATATATATATATATATATATATATATATATATATATACTAGCATGGGAGCCCAGCCGTCGCCCGGGTATTTGGAGATGAATGTTGAGCCCAAAAAAAAGTGGTTAATATTTTTTTAACTTTAACCCCTATTATGACCCCTTAATATTTATTATTTTTCGGCTCAAATTTGGTTATTAAAGTAGGTCCATGTCCAATGAACCAATATCTAAAAGTTCAAGTGTTTAGACCGAAAATTGTCGGAGGAGTTTGGTAGAGTTCTCAAATGTCAAATCGTTGAACTTTGACCCCTTAATCGCCAAATTTCTGGCCGAAAACCAATCACATCAATTTTTCCAAATCTCAGTACCCTGTATATCAATTTCGAGTCTGTAGACTAAAAATTGACAGTTATTGCGTAGGGAAATGTACACACACAGACACACAGACACACAGACAGACAGACAGACACTTTCACTTTTATACATACATATATATATATATATTTAAGTGAAAGTGACTGCCTGTCTGTGTGTATGTGTGTATATATGTTAATATATATATATATATATATATATATATATATACGTTAACACATATATATATACACGCAAACATATACATATATATATGCATGCACATACATATACATATATACATACATGCATATTTATACACACACACATATATATATGTATGTATGTATAAAATCGCATAATTCTTTTTGTTCTCTTAAATCAAAAAGACAGAAATTTGTTTTTGTCTTTCTTCATGAAATAAAAACAAGTAAACATTCACTTAATCTGTGCTCATCTTGGGCCTTTTCGTACGGTGTATCATTCGCATCGAGTTTTCTTTTTGTTTTTACCTCCATTTTTGTTCTTTTTTCCACGTACCATCTGAGCATGCGCGGATTCCGATTTACGTTGAGATACGCAGGAACCACACATCTAAGGTGAGAACTCTGTTGCTGGAGAGGTTTTGCAAGAATATCTTCTCAAGAGACATGACAGGGAAAAGTGGTAGCTACCAGGATGGGTCGGGGGACAGTGTTCGGTTAGGGTGAGGCTGTTCCCTTAAAAATGCGTTACGGAACAAAAAAAAAAGATATACGAGAAGAGGAGTGGGAGAAGCAATTGCAAATACAAATGTTTGATTGGTAAGCAACTGTCAAATGTCTGTGATTCTCCCCTTTTAAAAGGTTGAGTACGTCGTCCACCCTCCTATAAAGTGAAATATTGAAACCTCTTTCTATTATTTTCGAAGATACAGGGAATGACTCAGAACATTAAAGTATCGATACGTGTTTGTTGTTTTAGAATGTTTAAACAATTCTTAAAACAAGACTGCTTCGTTCGTATGCGAAAGTATTGTCATTTATTTATTTTTTTTTTTACTAAGTTTTTTATGCAAAAGATTCTCGTAGTTTTTCCTTTATCCAATGACCTTCTGCAGTTGTTCTTTTATTCGTATTCATTTACAAAGCACCCATTTTTCCGTACTTTTCCTTTCTTTATATCTATATATTTTTTTCCTATTCCGTAATCCAATCTTTCCGTACTTTTTCTATTCAGTTCTTTTTCGAACTTCTCTTGTCTGTAGTTCTTCATTTTTGTGGGTTTTTTGTTGTTCATTTTCTGTAGTTTTTTTTTTTTTTGTGTAGTTCTTTTTTGTGTAGTTCTTTTTTGTGTAGTTCTTTTTTGTGTAGTTCTTTTTTTGTGTAGTTCTTTGGTCTGCAATTTTTTCTCTAGTTCTTTTGTCTGTAAATATTTTCTTTTTCCTGTACTTCTCTTGTCTGCAATTTTTCTTTTCTTCTGTAGTTCTCACGTCTATAGTTATCTTTTCCATTTCAGTATTTTTCAGTGTCCGTAATTTTCCGTCCGTAGCCTTTTTTTCGTAGTCCTTTCTTTGAATAACCTGTTTTCCGTAGCTCTTTTTTAATTAGATTTTCCTTTCCGAACTTTCACCTTTTCGTAGATTATCATTTCCGTAGTTTTCCTTTCCGTTACTATTTCTTTCTGTAGCCTTTGCTTCATGTATCCGTAATTTTCCATAGCCCTTTCTTTCCGTAACACTTTCTTTCCGTAACACTTTCTTTCCGTAATTTTTTTCCATATTTTCCTTTCTGCTTTTCTTTTTCTTTTTCTTTTCTCATAGTTTTTGCTTTATATATTTTTTCATATATATATATATATATATATATATATATATATATATATATACACACACTTATATATACACTTATATATATACACACACACTTATATATATACACTTATATATATATACACATATATATACACTTATATATATACACTTATATATATATATATACACACTTATATATATACTTATATATATACTTATATATATACACTAATATATATATATATACACTAATATATATATACACTTATATATATACACTTATATATATACTTATATATATATATGTATACTTATATATATACACTTATATATATACACTTATATATATATATATACACTTATATATATATATACACTTATATATATACACTTATATATATATATATACACTTATATATATATATATGTATACACTTATATATATGTATTTCAGCGTATATTAATATGTATAAGTGATGGGACAATTTCGTACTAAATTCTCAATTCCTGTATCGGAATTGAGAATTTAGAACGAAATTGTCCCATCACTAATATATATGTGTGTGTGTGTGTGTGCGCGCGCGCGCGAGTCATTATAAATTTCTGAATATGTTACTATAAAAATCTTATTTTGTCCCCACTACTAAAAAAAACACATCTTCAATATGTCTATATTTCCTCAAACGTATAAATACACTCGTAAAGGGTGGGGGTAATCTAGAGATTTTAGTCTTACTGGAATTTTAAATCAATAAAATATTTATTATTACTACAAGCAATGGAAGATGATTTTATAAAATCAAATAAAATGGATAGTTAAAGGAATCGGTTTTGGCATCGGAAATTTGGCTCAAATTTTCCCGATTCCAATACCTTAAAAAGCTCCGATTTATCCGATTCCCGATTCCAATTAATCGTCCCAACACTACTATATATATATGAGAGAGAGAGAGAGAGAGAGAGAGAGGGAGAGAGAGAGAGAGAGACGTGTGTGTGTTGGGATGATTAATCGAAATCGGGAATTGGAGAAATCGTAACTTTTGTGGGTATTGGAATCGGACAAATTTGCGCCGGTTTCCGATTCCAAAAACGATTCCTTTAATGATCTCTTTATTTCATTTTATTTAAAACAAAATTGTCTACTGATAATAATAACTAATAAAATACTAAATACTTGCTGGTTTTAAACGGTCAGTAAAGCTTAAATCTATAGATATCAAATATGGGTTTACGTTTGGAAAATTATATACACATTTAGCATGTATTTTTACATTTTATTTTTAAATATTTAGAGATTTATAAAGAATATGAATCTGTAAGTTTATACGGAATCGGTAATTGGATCGGAATCTCGGAATATATTTGAAAAAATGTCTCATCACTAATATATATATATATGTGTGTGTGTGTGTGTGTGTGTGTGTGTGTGTGTGTATGTGTGTGTATGTATATATATATATAATTTTATTTTTGGCAATTCTGCTTATTGGTTTAAGTTCATGTTGTCAGTAAATTAAAAATTCATCATAGCTGGTTCGTATATCTTGACTATCAGTAAATTATCGATTCCTTCACTGATAATTGCGAATGCCTACAACAGAAGTGTTTGTAAGTATATAAATTATATATTACGTTGACACAAAGCTTCTCATTAGATCACCGAAGTTAAGCAATGTTGAGCCTGGTTAGTACTAAGTGGCTGACCAATTTGGAAATTCCAGCTCCTGTATGTGTTCTCTGCGTATCTCGGCATTGTTTCCTTGTCACTGAACTTAAGCAATTCTGATTCAGAAGTGTGGTTCGCGATTCTGCGATTCTGGTATCACAATTATTTGCGTATCTGCCCTTACAAGGGTGTCCATTGTCTCTTGAGATGAACGGAGGCGCAGTATATTACTTACAAACACTTGTGTTCATGCTTTCGCAACTATCAGTGAAGGAAACGATAATTACTGCTAGTCGAGATTCGAGCCCAGCCATAATTAATTTTTGATGTATTGATGACATGAACTTAAAACCAATATATTACAGCGCTCAATACCAAGTAGAGCTACCAATAATAATAATATATATATACTGATCACATAACTGACCACCTTATAAAAAACCCGTCTTGTGAAGCAAATCTTAGCACGAGGTCTTTTTCAATCTTGAGTCGTGCATTTCATTTAAATATCTTGGGGACTGTTTACGTTAGGTGGAGAAGGCCATCCCTCTGTAAGCAGAAGGAATACCTCTTGGGTTTGAGTGTGATTAGTCTCTACGATCTTCGAGTCATATAACGTTGCTGTATTTCAATCGCTTTCCCCCGATGTTTTATTTTTATTTGTACATATTTTCGATCCCCATTCGTGCTTTTTCCCCCTCTCAAATCCCTCGATACGGCTTTGATAAAGTGTGGGGCGAACACGGTCAGCTGACTACCCCATTTAAAAATTTCTGTTTCTTCCCACCCCGTTAACTTTATTTTAAACGTTGGCTTTATTTGAAGCGTTTTAATCATGAATTTTCGTCTTCCTTTCATGATTGCATTATATATATATATATATATATATATATATATGTGTGTGTGTGTGTGTGTGTGTGTGTGTGTGTGAAGAGAAATAATTAATGCAGGATAACAAATGTGTTAAAGTCAATACGTTGGTTGGTGCATGTAGATGATTTGTATGTAGACTCAAATCTTTCGAGTAACAGTAATTATCAAATCGTGTACTGATAGTTTTGAAAGGAAGAATGCTAGTTTCTGTAGGGATAAAAGAATGATTAATATATATATATATATATATATATATATATATATATATATATATAAGTAATTTATAAAATATATATGGCGATTAAGCTACACTGAATATTCCGCGTTTTATCGACTCCAGGATTCTTCAGGCTTATGCGCGATTTTTGTGGTTGTCTGGCATTTTTCTATACGCACATTTATTTTATTTATTTGTCTATTTTCTATTGTTTTAGTTAGTTTTAAAGTTATAATAATAATGCTAATAATACTAATAATAATAAATATAAATCAACTTCGGACAGCAACAACGATACTCAAAATAAAAATACTAATAACGAACAAGATAAATTCAACTGTAGATACCGCACACTTTGCCCACTTCAAAATAAATGTCTAACCAAAAACATAGTTTACCAGGCCATAATATTATCGAACGAAAACCCGAATAACAAGAAATATTACGTAGGTATGACTTCCTTAGATTTCAAAACTCGATATTATGACCACAAAAGTAAATTCAACAATAAAAAAACACTGTATGAAAACAACGCTAGCAAATAAATAGTGGGAACTCAAGGAAAGCGGTCGTTCGCCGGAAGTCAAATGGAAAATAGGAAGACAAGCAAACACCTGTAGAGACCTAGACGACACATGTAGATTATGCTTTTATGAAAAATTTGCTATCCTGTACTTTAAATAACCCTAACATCCATTAAACTGTAGGAGAGAAATAGCGAACAACCGTGTTCATAGGATAAAATTTACTCTAGGATAGAGATACAAAATAATTTTAAAACTAACAAAAATAATAGAAAATAAACAAATAAATAAATAAAATAAATAAACATGCTACAAAAAACATCCTATATATATATATGTGTGTTTATATATATACATACATAGCTTTATATATAACATAAAAAAAGCTAACCTAGATTTAAAACAGGTCAAGACACTAGATATTCAGGCTAAACAGAACGCACAAAAAGAATCAGGTCAATCAGAGGTCAAATGGATTTTTGTCCTATAAGTGCATGCCCATTGGTTCTTTAAGAACCCCAATATCTATTAAACTGTAGAAGAGAAATAGCGAACAACTGTGTTCATAGGATAAAATTTAGTCTAGGATAGAGATACACAATAATTTTTAAACTAACAAAAACAATAGAAAATAAACAAATAAATAAAGGAAATAAATCAACATGCGTATACAAAAACTTACATATATATATATATATATATATATATATATATATATATATATATATATATATATATATAACATAAAAACCTAACCTAAATTTAAAACAGGTCAAGACACTAGATATCCAGGCTAAATAGAAGGCACAAAAAGAACCAGGACAACCAGAGGTCAAATTGGCCTTTGTCCTATAAGTGTATGTCCATTGGCTGATAGGAAGGGCGCGGTTGATACTAGAAAGCTGATTGGCTAACTAAAATCTCAATAGAAGGTGCGTATATAAAAACGACAGACAACCACAAAAATCGCGCATAAGCCTGAAGAATCCTAGAGTGGATGAAACGCGGAATATTCAGTGTAGCTTAATCGCCATATATATTTTATTAATTACTAACTAGCTCTACCTACGTATTGAGCACTTTTGAAGTAAATACTTAAAGTTTACGCATAAATCTATACTTTTGTATATTAATTTTATGTGGGTAAATGAAGTAGTTATATATATACATATATATATATATATACATATACATACATATATATATATGCATACATATATATACACATATATATATATATATATATATATATATATATATATATATATATATATATGCATACATATATATACACATATATATGCATACAAATATATACATATATATGCATACATATATATATATATACATATATATATGCATACATATATATACATATATATATATGCATACATATATATATATACATATATACATATATATATACATACATATACATATATATATATATAAATATATATGATGATTGCAAACGTCTTGTCAGACGAGTGCCACTCTCTGACACTTAATGTCCATGAGCCCAGAAACGACTTCTTTTTTTTTCTTAGTTCTACTGGTGAATTCACACGCTCACGCAGGCATGATACTGAAGACGGTCATTGAGATCAATTATTACATGTTTCCAGCATTTCAAGCCTCCATGCGTCATAACTTTTCCATCGCCACAGGACCATTTTCATAGACAAATGCCTGAGGGAGTATCTATACAAAGATGATGTTACAGAGTCTTAGCTTTGTACGGCAGCTAAGTCTCTCTCTCGGTTCAAAATGTTGAGATCCAGCAACAAGCAAGAGCAAGATAGCCAGCAACAAGTTAAACTGCAGACCAGCTTAATGCGGGCACTGGTCTCCCGCTTTATGGTTTTTTAAATCAGAGATTTGCTTCTCCCAGAAAGGTTGCCTTCACCACGGCTTATGGGAGCCTTCTCCACCCCAACACACAAACACACACGGTGCTAGTTGGCCGTTGACCCCCAAAAAGGGTTCATTCGCCCTTTGGAAGGTCTTGTTTTTAATCCTTCAGGGAGACCAGCCACCCTCCTCACCAAACAAGTCTGGTGGTGGAACCAGTTTAGTCGCCGGTGACCCGACCATGAGGCAGGTAGTACTGGGTTACATGGTACCAGTAGCATATGACATGACCTGACACACCTATATATACATATACATATATATACATATACATATATATATACATATATATACATAAACATACATATACATATATATATACATATATACATATATATACATATATTTATGTCTACATGAATATATATACATATATATACATATATACACATATATATATATATACATACATATAAATTCATATATATATATACATATATATCTGTGTGTATATATATCAGAATTACAGAATATTAGTGCAACATTAGTATCGAATCCAGCAAAGGGAAGCAATGACTGGTCGCCTATTTATGACGTTCTTTAACATTTCTTTTTATCTGTAATCCCGGAAAATTAGATGCTCATCGAAAAAAGTTTAAAAGATATGAGGAGTAAGTTAAGTTTCTTAACGAACAACTTTATATATAGATACGTTTTTTTTTTCTTCCTCCGTCATCCATTCTTTCTTTATCCACAGCTTTCTTCCACTTTATGCTTACCTTCCCGAAATGCAGCCTTTTCTTTGAATACTTCGAATCTTCATCTCTTTTCCTTGCCTGTCCATCTGCAACTACCCCAACCACTTGGACACACGCCCTTTTCACCGGAGACTTGACATCGACCTTAATCAATGCGAAAGATAGTCAAATCAAGAGACGAAATCGCCTTTCGGACGATTACGTCCTCTAGCAACGACTCTCTTCGTGTCTTTTTCTTGATTCTATCAAAAAGTCTTTAACGTACTCGTGAAAGACCAAAAAGAGGAGAGAACCGTATAAAGAGAATCCAGCCAACCCACACGAGCAATTAGAAAAATGGCTCCTGGCGACGATCTACTGAAGTGATAACTACCGAAATTCTGGGTCGCGTTTTGTAAGGTCGACATCCATAGTTTCCACGCATTCAAAGCTTTTGTTTGCTTGGCCATAGTAAGGTTTCTTAGGGGCGTGCTAGAAAACAACCGTACGGTCACTGGAGGTTTTCGGCTCGCAAAATTGTATTTCTCTTTTAGCTTCTATATTCACAAAGATGGCGTCTTGTAGAGAATAGGTTAATTGGTGGAGATTAGAATGTTGGCACGGGTCTCGCTTATGTTTACCGAATTCTTCGGTCTATAAATATGCAAAAAAGTAAAGAGGAGTATCGACTGATCAAATACTTTATAACAGAATTGCTTGGGTTATTGTCGAGGATATTGTATACGGAAAAGACTACGTAAATAAATTGCGTCTGTATTTTTAGATGAGAATTTAATGGATGATTCCAATTACTATTCTGATCGTGTAGGTGATTCGCAAAAAATTCACTGTATAACCTCCGACCTTCTTCAGGTGTTTCTTGGGGAATTTTGGAATCTTTATGTCAAACTCGTTACAACTTAAAGTGGTTATATGTTTGAAATTAAAAAAAAAAATGGAACTTTGCAAATGTGTTATTGTAGAAAAAGCAATAGAAAGTTAATACACAAAATATTATTCGATATCCACCATCTGCGTCAATAACTAGTTGAAGACCTTCAGGAAAAGCATTACATGTGTCAGGAATTACTTTCTGGGGAACTTTGGTCCACTCCTTCTTCAG
>NC_136521.1:38509894-38567394 GCF_053919585.1 Euprymna scolopes
CGTTTTGAAACCATAATCTGTTTTAGTTGCCCGGTAGACCACTTAGCAATTTAAAAAAGAGTCAATAAAAACACAAACAATTATTTAAAAAAATAACAACATAAAAAACGCGTGTCCATTTAAGTTTATTTAAGGTTAAACGCATCATTATTACAGAAGCCACATTAAATAATAACCCCATCCCGCAAGTCACGTGTGTTAGTGACGTCGAACGGCTTCTCTAAAATCCGCGCTATTACGTCCCGCTGCGCTCTCGAGGGTCGGGCGAGTGGATGCGCACACGATAATTATCGACTGGCTTCTCCTGTTCGTTATAATTTAGGATTGCAAGCGCGAGGAATTTTTATATCACAGCGGTCAGCCGTTCGAGATAGAGGCGTGGCAAAGCGTATCGTTATTTTCTTTCATATTTCATCATCGCCATTTTTCTTCTATTATTGGATTTCCGTGTGCCATTTACAGATAGCGCAAGTATTCAAGTATTTAATAGGACGCGTCCGCGCGTTCTGTAATGGCGTTTCGACCCCATATTTGTCAGTTTGTCTAAGATGATATCCCAGAGAGTTCTGAATGAATTGTTATCAGATCGCGAGAAGTGAGGCAATGACCGAGGGATAAAATAATCTATTCGTATGGTTTGGATTCTTCGAACTACTATTCTCATCTTGTCATTTTCACAATGTTCCGGTTGATGCGACCTCCGACCTTCTTCAGGTTTATCTTGTCGAACTCGAGAATGTTTTCTGTCGAATTTTTTTAATCTGGATGGAATTCTCAACCGCACTCTTTATTTACTTCACGTGGGGTAGCATGTTCTCGTTCCGTCAACCATGGCTAGATAGAGGGCCTATGTAATTCGCATTTGTATTTTTCAGTCGCCAACATTGAGAATTGAACCTTCAACCTTCAGGTAAATATAACTTTTACCATTGAATTTCTCAAGTACTTAAACCATGCGTAAAGTATTTGTAAAACAGGTTCAGAGATGCAACACTGCGGCGATAGGACAGAGGTTATAGCTTGGCCGATAGTACGGGTCCTATTAAATTTCGGGTAGCGGGAATACGCTACAGTCCAGGCCATTTGCGGCACAGCTGGATTTGACCAGAATGTGGTCAATTTGTTTCTAGTTACACCGTCATTCGAGTACCAAATCATCAGGTGCCACCAGGGAGGGGTGCTCGTATCGAGTGCTAGACACAGTGAGCCGGTTAGCAGCAGCAAAGTAAATCAGCCGTTCTTCGTTCGAGCAGCGGTGACCAATGGTGAATGGGCCAATAACCTGTCTTGTTTTAGGATCTCAGCGACTGGGGCGAGCGTTGAAGTCACCCACAACCGCTACGAAGTCTCTTGCTGGAATATAATGTATAACAGCTTGCAAACTATCATAGGTGTCCTTGGTGACCTCATCGACATCAAGAGTGGGGGCGTATACAGCCACTACAGTGATATTGAATAGAGTGCACCGCAGACGAATACGGGCGAGTCGTGGAGAGACTGATTCCCAGGCTAGGAGAGTGTTCCTATTTATAATGTCTCCCCACAGGACAGAGTTGGACTCCAGGGTCGTTTTTTTTTAATGTGGAAAAAAGGAACAAAAATAAAAATTGTCTCAGTCGTGAAGGATTTCTCCCCCAACTGACAGAGAACAAGAAATTGAAGTGCAGTATCTTTTCTTCAGATACTACTCTTTGAAGCATTTATTTGCTCCCTCACTGAGCAAATTAGGCACAAGGCCGATTTTTTAAGTGAGGAGTGAAGGGGAAATGGGGACCAATTCCCCGGGGAATAGGGGAGATGGATAGTGACAATTGGTATGAAGGGTTGCCCCTACATTGACTAAGGTCTGATATGTGGGGTTTCCCCCACATAGGGTCTTTGCTTGCAGTATCTGCCGGAACAGATACTACACTTTGAAATATGTATTTGCTTCCCCACTGAGAAAATTAGGCACAAGGCCGTTTTTTAATGCGGAGAGAGAGAGAGAGAGAGAGAGAGAGGAGGGAGGGAAAAGGCTACCAGCTCCCGATGGGTGGGGAATGGGAGCTGGATAGTGACAATTAGTGTGAAGGGTTGCCCCTACATTGACCAAGGTCTTATATGTGGGGTCGGCCCCACATATGGTCTTTGCTCGTAGTATCTGCCGGAACAAATAATACACTTTGATCTTGGCCCGAATGTTGTCTGCCTGATAAAGATGATAGAAGTACTTTGGTAGTCTTGTGACATTGGTCTGCAAGTCTAACCTCCGAAAGGCAGGCAACGTCGACCTTGTACTCGTGAAGGATGTGGGCGGTGAGCGCTTGGATTTCTCCAAGTTTTAGTCTTCGCATGTTTCAGCAGGCCACATGATGAATCATCTATCGTCCAAATAGTCCAGCTCGCTGATTTGACACCTCGGCGCTGGGACCGAGAGCGCCTCTGCTCGCGCGGACGCTCTAATTGTGACTGAGTTACGCTGACTTGGTTTTTCGATTAAATCGGAAGATCCTAACCTAGTCAGAAAACCACCTTAGTTAGCAACTTTCCCTCAAGGCCACCGGCAGTTAACAGGAGATATTAATTGTCTATAAATGCGATGGGTATTTTTAGTAAACAGCTAAAAAGTATTGAACAGCCAGAATTCGAAAAGTTGCTATCGTGCTAAAGTTAACTGTTTTATTTTTCTTAATTTTCTTAAAGAGTTAGCTTTCATTTCGTAAAGGTGTTTTATAATAATATTTTTCAAATAAATAGTAACAATTATTTTTATAATTACACACGCTAGTGTTTCATGTTTGCGCTATACACATATGTGTGCGTATGCATACCTCTATTTACGCAATGTATATATGCGTGTCTTTCAATTTTATTCAATAAACGGCATTTTTATCGTAGAAAATAGAAGGAAAAACAAATTGGAGGAGGTTTCCGAAATTTTATCTAATTCGAGACCAATTGAAGAGTTTGTCCATTTTTCGCGCCTTTTCCCGTTTCATATTTTCGGCTCGATCGTCGGCCATTTTGTTTTTGCTTAGTTATTTTTAGTTTTTTGTTTTTCTTTTCGCTACTTGGCTTTGCTTTGTGTTGCGTAAGCGAGGGGAGAATATTGAGGTCGCGCGTGTCAGACGCAGATATTAGCAAGCAAACAATTTAATGGGTAAAAAACGATCAGATGAATGACAAAATTCATCTTAGAAAGTTGGCTGAAGAGAAATGCTAACCAGGCGATTTTATGAGTAAATGGAATTATAACAATCTAAAATATATGTCCCTTTTTTGTTATTCTCTCTGTGTCTTTCTCGCTTCTCTTTCTCTCTCTAGCTTTTTCCCTCTCGACACCTCTCCCTCCTTCGCCCCTTTTCTTTCCCCGCTATCGTCTCTTTTTCTCTCTTATAACCTTTCTCTTTCATCCGTTCTCTCTATATATCGCATCTTCTTTTTCTTTCTCGTTCTCTTTTACTTTCCCTCTCTCATGTTCTTTCGCATCCTCTTTTCCTCTCTCTCATCCTCTTCTCTCTCACCCTCTTCTCTCTCTCACCCTCTTCTCTCTCTCTCACCCCTCTTCTCTCTCTCTCTCATCCCTCTTCTCTCTCTCATCCCTCTTCTCTCTCTCTCATCCCTCTTCTCTCTCTCTCATCCCTCTTCTCTCTCCCTCATCCTCTTTTTTCTCTCTCTCTCATCCTCTTGTTTTCTCTCTCATCCTTTTTCTCTCAACTTTTTTCTCTTTCTCTATCTATTTCTCTCTCTCTTCCACTTTTTCTCTCTCTCTCATCTTTTTTCTCTCTCTCTCATTCTATTTTCTCTCTTATTCTATTTTCTCTCATTCTATTTTCTCTCTCTCATTCTTTTTCTTTCTCTCTTATTCCCTTTCCTCTCTCTCAAACAGTTTTTGTCTCTCTCTCCTTTTTTTTCTTTCTCATTCATTTCTCATCCCCTTTTACACTCTCATCCCCTTTTTTCTTTGTCTCTCCTCAATTTCCTTCCTCACACTTTCCCTTTCCTATATTCTTTCTATCTCTCACATTTTTTACTCTCCCTCTCTCACAATTTCTCTCACTCTTTCTATATTAGACTTTTTCTTTGTCTCTGTCTCTTCCCATATATATATATATATATATATATATATATATATATATATATATATATATATATATATATATAAACATTTTATTTTTAAATATTTTTGATTTCAGTCAGAGTGATCTAATCGTTAATCACTCTGACTGAAATAAAAAATATTTAAAAATAAAATTTTTAAATTCAACGTTATTTCACGCGGATAATGGTAGCCGAATGTATACAGTCTTTGTTAAACGAGCCAGAGATGGCTTGTGTTGCCGGGTTCGAATCTATCGACTGGTGTTAATGGTGCCACCCTGCACTGAAGATTTCCGAAAGGATGAAACACTAATGTGTGTAGGTATTTAATTATTATAGTAAATATATGTACATATATAGTTTATTTGGATTTGCTATATTTTTGAGCGAATTTGATTATTCATACGAAAGTTCATTTTTACTTTATTGCTGGTGGAGAATAATTTTCCCTTTTCTAGTATGATATCCCATTTAGATAATTATAATAATATATATATATATATAATATATATATATATATATATATAATATATATATATATATTATATATATATATTGTAATTAATTAGTAAGCAACAACGCTTTCGTTGTTTACGACTCATCTGCGTGGGGGCGCAACGTTAAATTCGAAACCAGAATCTTTTAAAAACTATTTGTCGCAATTCAATGTGTATCTGAATACACCGCCACCACACACACACAAACGAACTCTGCCTTCATCAGAAGTCAAGTAAAAGAAACCCACTGTACTTAACATTTTCGCTTGATACAAAACGTAGTATCTGTTTTGTTATTATAATTTAATATTTTGAATAGACTGTAATAATTTTCATTTTTGTCACAAACCGGAGTGCCGTTTTGGGGGATTGCTGGATGTCCACATGAAAAATTGAGCTCGTGTCTAAGTCTGACTTCGTGGGGAGGCATTTGAATCGTAAAGATAAGTGTGCGACCAAATCGGTTTGTGGTTCTCGTCAAGGGTTTATGTTTCCTGGGTTTTCCGGTTTGATTCCTTTGTTTTTGTTTATATTTTCTTAGTTTTCGTTATTTTGTCTTTGTTTTCAAGCAAAGACGATGGCCACTGTGTTTTGGTCGAGAATAAAATACGCATGCGCATAGAAAATAATATTAACGGCCATTTTCTATTCTGTAGCATTTTTTTTTTTTTTTTTGACGTCGCATAATTTAAAGATGCGCGTTGAGATAATGGCGATAACAATAAGAAAGAAAGGAAATCCAGATCTGAATGGATGGTGATAATTTTTTTTGTCAGCATTTTATGCCCACAATCCAAGCTCGAGACTTTGTCATCCAAACCAGTACTTTTGTTATGCACCATTTTTTTCTTCTAGAGATGCAGGAGGGGCGAGGCGAATTATGCTATCTTTTTGCCAAAGTGTGTCACCTCTCGATTTCTTTCGCCGTATATGATCCACCTTGTTTTGGTCGATTCCAGTTGTATTTTGTCGCAGTTCGTTTCCTTCCATTTCTTTCTCTCATCTTTTCTCCTGTCACTTTTTTATGCTTTTTTTTCGTTTCATTTTTATTTTACCTTTTTTTATTTTTATTTTTTCATTTTATTTTACGTTCTATATATCAACATTTATCTCACTGCCTTTTCGTTTCTTTCATTTCTTTTTCATTCTATTAATCGTCAATTTTTCCATTCTTTCCCATTTTTTTCTTCATTTAATTAATTTTCTGACATTTATATTTCCGTTTTTTTTTAAATTCTATTTTTCCTCTATTTACATTTTTCCCCCCTCTCATTTCTCTATTTTTAGTCGCGGTCGGTCGGTCTGTCCGTAACACTTTTGTGCTTGGCCTTTTTGATTAAGATCAAAGGTCTGTTCTTAATAAATTCTGTTCTTATCTTTTTAAAATTTTCTTGGCCTTCGGGCCGGGATCAAAGTGTAGTATCTTTTCCGGCATATACTACGAGCAAAGACCATATCTGGGGGAAATCCCACATATAAGACCTTGGTCAATGTAGGGGCAACCCTTCATACCAATTGTCACTATCCAGCTCCCCTACTCCCCAGGAAGCTCGTCCCCATTTCCCCTTCACTCCTCACATTAAAAATTGGCCTTGTTCCTAATTTGCTCGGTGGGTGAGCAAAAAATACCCACCCTTCATACCAATTGTCACTATCCCGCTCCCCTACTCCCCACAGATTTGGTCCCATTTCCCCTTCACTCCTCACATTAAAAATTGGCCTTGTGCCTAATTTGCTCGGTGGGGGAGCAAAAAATACCCACCCCTCATACCAATTGTCACTATCCCGCTCCCCTACTCCCCGAAGATTTGGTCCCATTTCCCCTTCACTCCTCACATGAAAAATCGGCCTTGTGCCTAATTTGCTTGGTAGGTGAGCAAATAAATACACTTTTCAAAGTATAGTATCTATTCTTACTACATGTTGTACTTATTGTGATATAAAGTGGGGGATCACTTTTCTGTATTAATTTAATGTAAAATGATCACTCACTTTACAACCAGTCAGTCTACAAAGCCATTCAAGTCATTCGCCAGACCAGTAAAGTTGGTTTTGAAGGATTCCAGTTATTTTTTAAGCATTCAAGTCATTCTTAAAGTCATTCAATTCATCCTTAAGTTCATTAAAGTCATTCTAAATCATTTACTTTTTATTTATTTAAGTCATTTCAGTCCATTTTTCGTCATTTTAGTTTATCCTTAAGAATTTTATGTCAATTCTACATTCACGGATTCATTCATTACACGAGAGCACGCGATTAATGGCTATCGGCCTTGTTTTTATTTCAGTGTATTCTTCCTCCTTTCCGTGTCTATCCTTTTCTTTTCCCCATTTTTCTAATTCCCCTCTTAACTTTCATTTGATTAACATATATTTTATATTGTAAAACATAAAGCTAACAAACAAAGTTAGACACAAGGCTAATCAAATTTAATCGTTTTCCTACGAAAACAATATATGACACAAGGTCGTTTTTAACATGTGTATCAGGGGGCCCAGCTCGCTCATAAAGAGGCAACCTGGAATTAGTCAAATATAAAAATTGCCTTAGTATAGAAAGGTATCTACTCTATTGAACAAGTAAAAAATAACTAAAGATATGCACGAGAACAGATACTACACTGTGATCTTAGCCCGAAAACACAGTTTTATGAAATAATGGAAAAAGTATTCCGACAAAATCGAGAAGTAAAACCGAACAAACCGTATTATGTGTTCATCAACGTTTCGTTTTTATATCGAGACTTCTTCTGTACGAATGAGATTAAAAACAAAATTTCGGTCTTCCTATGGGTAACGCTCTCAGTGGATTATTAGCCTGCCTTTCTTAGAATTCTTAGAATCTGGTCCTTTCAAATTTAGATTACCTCCAAACAAAGAATATTTTAGATACATTAACGGCATTTTAACTTTTATTCCTGAAAACACGCACATAGATAACATTAAAGACAAATTAGACTTAGTGGAATCCTCCATAAAGTTTACCCATAAAACAGAAAACCATCGCTCATTACCTTTTCTAGACATACTTATTATAAATTCCAATAATAAACTATCCTTCAAAGTTCACCGAAAAACTACACACAAAAATGATTACATACATTTCTATTCACACCACAATAACAAAATAAAAACAAGCATCATAATTGGTTTCTTCTTACGCGCATTCAGAATTTGCAGTCCTAAATATCTGGACGAAGAATTCAAATACCTCACAAACATTTTGAAAACCTTGCAAGATCCGACATATTTTATATTGAATGCTAAGCGAAAAGCCACACAAATGTTTGTCAGTATAAATAATTAAAAATCATACACACCAGACCTTTCTCTCATAAATAGATATATTCTTTTACCAAAACACCAATAATACAATAATTTGTAACACACTAAACAAACTAGGAATTCCAATCATACAAACCACATCGCAAATTATAAGAAAAATATTAAACCTATGAAACATCTCCAAAACAAACCAGTTTCCAATGGAGATATATACACTATTCCTTGCCAAAATTGCAACTATAGATACGTTGGTGAAACCCGGCGTAAGTTAGAAAAAGGCTCAGTCAAGATAAGAGATAAAAAAATATAGCAATTCTCTAAGTGCATTATTCTCTCATTCATTGCAGCATAATCACACCTTGGATTTTAAATAAGAAAAAATAGTTAAAGTTATTTCAAATAAACCGCGCCGGGGACTTCTTGAATCTACGCTTATCGCAAATTCAAGCACAATTAAACAACGTTCAGATTTCTATAATGTAGCGCTACTAATAAGTAAACTTTTATTAAAAGAATATAATTTAATTGTAGATACCGGCTAACTTTCTCACACCATAGAAACACCCGTTGTAATAATTAATACATATAATCCCAATCAATTAATTACATAACAAAACAAATTCATTTCATTTCTGTTACAAACCTATATTTGAATTTTAACATATATCCTTTCCAGAAAGAATATTAACTGCGTTCATATATTTTAAAAACCTATTAACGACTATATGACGTTATTAAAAATCGCTCTCTCTCTCTCTCTCTCTCTCTCTCTCTCTCTCTCTCTCTCTCTCTCTCTCTTAAATAGCGAAACCCCCTCCTTTTTTTAAATTTCCAACATCTTTTTCCGTTTTCTGAAATAGAACAGCGTCACACTTTTGCACATGAAACATTTTGTTTTCTTAATCTCATTCATCCAGAGGAAGTCTCGAAATAAAGACAAAACGTTGATGAATACATAACACGGTTTGTTCCTTTTTATTCTATCTCTCTCTCTCTCTCTCTATATATATATATATATATATATATATATATATATATATATATATATATATATATATATATATTGCAACTACGAAGGGAAGAATTATTTTTTAGATGTTTATGATTAAAAGAAATCATGGATATAAAAATATGTATTAAATCATGATAGATTTTATATATATCTATATCTATCTATCTATCTATCTATCTATATATATATATATATATATATATATATTCACCCTGCTTCTAGTGCGACCGTGTGGTTTTTTTTTTTTTTCGTATCGATCTCGACGTGTTAAAGGCTCAGCGTTACCTCACGACGTTAACACAATTTTCGCGCCAATACTTATAATCGTCTTCACCTACCAAAATGGCCGACGACGTACGCGAAGTTCGCTTATTTACGCGGCCATTTTTTTTTTTTTGTTGTGCTAGACAACGAACCCCTGGAATTTATAAAGAGCAGACAAATAAAAAGGGAGGCCAAAAATAGTCTACGACAGGGAAAAAGATTAAATAAAATCCAAATATCCCGTATGACTATCTAATCGGACAGACAGAAGATCCGGTAAAAAAAAATGTTTAAAAATAATTTGTAGTAATAGTGTGATATATTAACACGATTCACATGATGTTGTCACGGATTTTTCTCCCTTAGGAGGGAGATAGGAAAAAAACAAACAAAAAAAAGCATCATTTTGTCTTTATTTTTTTTTTTTTTACATGGGGGTCACCACTTATCAAGGCCCGAAGGCCACGCAGGGATAAGAGTTCTTGCGTGTACAGTAACCAATGAAATAGTATTGTAGTAATCGTTAGTATTGGGGGGTTTGATAGAGTGTCTTATTAAAGGGGGCGGTTTGACAGGAGTTTGTTTATTTTGGACTTGAAGACGTCCATGTTGTAGTCAGGTGGGAAAGAGGCAAACGGCAGAGAGTTCCACTGGCGTGCAGTTCTAAGAAGGAAGCTTTGCTCATGGAATCTACGTTTTGATTTTGGCACAGATAAACAGTGGGGAAGATTATTGACAGTAGTTTCAGCCAGACGGGTGTTTCTCGTGAAAGATTGGCGAGGAGGGACGAGGGATTAGAGTTCAGACGAGCACCTGCCATGGAAATAACGATCAAACAAAGACAGGCTCGCAACGTCTCTTCTGTGGGAGAGAGGTTGCAGGGGAGAGAAAAGGGCATCTCCCACTAAACCACGAAGTCTATTTCGTACTCTGTCAAGGTAGGATATGTTGGTGCAAAAATGATGTCGTTTTTATCAGTTATATATGCATCAGAAATCGACATTATTCTCGCACCAAGCTAATACGTATTGTGCTGTATCATTGTGTAATACGTATCGTATTGTAAGGAGGAATTGCCTTCGTTCTTGACCACAATAAATACTATTATTATGAGCATTACCATTATTACAAAATAGTTACATTGTGCGTGAGTTCGTTCTTTATGTACTCCTAAACATCTGTGCAAATCTTTGTAAATTTCACACTTTTAAGTGTCTGACAGTTTTTTTTTTGTTTTTGTTTTTTTTTAGATATATTAGTTGAATGTGTTCGGAGAAAAGAAGAGGTGATTTTGACTAAAGTAAACGCCTTTTACAGACTAACGTCATCAGTGAATTTGAGAAGTTTATTTTCTCACATGCAGAAAGACCCGACAAATAAGATAAACAGTAGTTTTTTTGTTTTTTTATATGATCGGGTGCGTTCGAAAGGAATTTGTTTTTGTATTGTGGACTAAGGTTTTTTTTTGTTGTTGTTTTACGGCATATCAACCCTTTTGCGGTTATTTAATACCGAATTAATTTATTTTGAAGAAAATTTTTTTGATAGAATATTTTCTTTCAAGTCAGTTTCTATTTAACCCATAGTCGGGACCCTAACAGGTACTATCGGTCCGGGTCAGAGTGGACCTGGGAGCAATTGCAATTAAAGGGTGGCTCCGCACTCCCCAAAGCTCGCAAGCTGGGGTCTCATCATCGGATAGGTCATATCCAGTAGCCTATTGTGGACTAAAGCTTCCTTTTGGTGAACAGTGGACGGTACCCAGCAAGAAGAGGCATTAAATCGATCTGATTTTGAAATAGGCAGTTTCACTGCTTCGATGGCAATAAAATATGGGCAGTGAAACATTCGTTGATCCTGGTGTAATCCCGGACAACGTCGAGTCTTCTTGCTAGTTTATATTAAACATAATAACATTAATGTATAAAAGTAGTGTTCTTTTTTCTGCTCTGCTGCATTCATCCGTTGCAAACTAGAGTAGCTTATATTATATAAAATATATAAATAATTATATGGTTGTCTCCTTCTTTTCAAACTCTACCTTCTCCGAAACTAAATGTCGCTAGCGACGCTAGGGGCCTCAGATGATTGGATTTTTAAGGAACGTTTTATGTAGGTCTTTAGCCAGTTAAAAGTGTTTTAAGTGGTCAAAAATGGGTCCAAAAAGAAAGAATCGATTATATAATGTTAAATTGAATTTTTAAAAAAATACTTAATGCTGCAATATTTATTTATAAATACACACACACACACATATATATATACATATATATATTACTAGAATATCTTTTCCTTTTCTTTTCCATGTTTAAGCTGTACCATATAACTTTTCATGCTCGCACTTTTCTGTTGTAATCCATTATTTTTGCAGGCTTCCAGTAGATTCACTTGTTCTTTGTTTAATTTAAATCCCCCCCCCCTAAATATAACATACACATATGTAAAACAATTTACGGCACCTGTCCGCTGTCATTCTGTTTAACTTCTTACTTTTCTTTTCGCTGAAGCGACGTGGTTGCTATGGAAACCAGCCATAAAAACTTCGCTCACCTTTTTACGATGTTTTACTATTTTGAACAGCGAAATAAACGTGGATGAATAAATAAAAGTGGATGAAACGCGGAATATTCAGTGTAGATTAATTGCCATATACCTTTTATAACTTATCAACTAGCTCTACCTACGTATTGAGCACTTTGGAGTAAATACTTAAAGCTTACGCATAAATTTATACTTTCGTATATTAATTTTATGTGAGTAAATTATATATATATATATATATATATATGACAGAGAGAGAAAGATGTATATATATGTGTGTGTTTGTGTGTATATATATTAGACTCGTAAATCAAATAATAAATAAAGCCAATAACACATGACAATTATCTCCCCTTAAAAACTTGCAAAACAAAAAGTTCTCTCTATATATATATTAACTGTAGCGTCTTTAAATCAAAATACGCTAACGGAAACAATTTACTGCACGAACGTCGCCCTTTTAAAATTCATCATTCAATAAAATAAAAGGCTATTGCAAACATCTAAATGACTACTTTAAATACAGTTCCTGATTTCAAAAACAGAAAAACTAAAAGGTAACTATATCTATATATTTTTAAATCAAATTTATTATGTAAATTCAAAAAAAATATATATTTTTTCTACTCATTTCTATCTCTAACCTATACTAATTTTCTTATAAATTTTAAATCCAAACCTTTTACTTCAATTTTTCAGATTCATCTGCCTTACTTTTAATGCTAGGTTTATTTTTGGTGTCTTTTCAATTCAATAGAAATCCTCCTAAATTTGCTGATGAGGAGACCGTGCTTACCAAAAAAACTATGTATAATTGTTCTATGTGACTTCATGCATACCACAAATAAAAAGCACGGATTTCCGAAAGGATCGTACAGATAATTGACTTTGTTGTTGTTCCTTCTTATGAAACTGATTTTTAATTTAATTAAAATTTGATTTTTAAATTTAAAAAGTTTTTTTAAATTTTTAAATTATAAATCACATTACTTAATATTGAATTAGCTCTAGGACATTTAACTATCGAGCTTATTATATATCTAAATTACAACGAGCATTTCCTGTATTTTAATTAAACTAGTAATTTCACTATTACATTAAAATACACTTAGCTCTTTAGACTATTATTCTAATCTCCTTTAAATTATATATATATATATATATATGACAGAAAGAGAAAGATGTATATATATGTATATGACAGAAAGAGAAAGATGTGTATATATATATATATATGATGATGATGATGATTGCAACGTCTTGTCAGACGAGTGCCACTCCCTCAGACATTTAAAATCCATGAGCCCAAATGCCTGAGGGAGTATCTATACAAAGATAATGTTACAGAGTCTTAGCTTTGTACGACCGCTAAGTCTCTCTCTCGGTTCAAAATGTTGAGATCCAGCAACAAGCAAAAGCAAGATTGCCAGCAACAAATTAAACTGCAGACCAGCTTAATGCGGGTACTGGTCTCCCGCTTTTTTTTAAAATCAGATTTGCTTCTCCTAGAAAGGTTGCCTTCACCACGGCTTACTGGAGCCCTCTCCACCCCAATACACATACACACACACAAATATACACTGTGCTAGTTGGCCGTTAACCCAGAAAAAGAGTTCATTCGCCTTTTGGAAGGTCTTGTTTTTAATCCTTCAGGGACACTAGCCACCCTCCTCACCAAACAAGTCTGATGGGGGAACCAGTTTAGTCGCCGGTGACCCGACCATGAGGCAGGTAGTACTGGGTTACATGGTATCAGTAGCATATGACATGACATGACCTGACATATATATATATAGTCATCCACATACAGTACTGTTTCGCTGTTTCACAGCTCATCAGTGCGGCTAGACAGGCAACTACCTCAAGCCAGGATTGAAACCCGACCGTTTATACGGCAGTCAAGGCTTCTAACCATTACGCTATTGGCGGCTGCTTGAACGAGTAGTGAGTTTAACGATGTTTTGATAAAGAGAGAAAGATATATATGTATGTATATATGTATATATATATATGACAGAGAGAGAAAGATATATATATATATATATATATATATATATGTATGTATGTATGTATATATGACAGAGAGATAAAGATATACAGGGTGACACCCCCCCAAAAAAGCTAAATGGAGGCCATCTATTACATATGCTGTAAAACGGAGAAAAAAAAAGGCTAAAGACCCTAGTGTTTTGATGTGATGTTTTGCATATAATAAACTAGTTATGACCAAAGTTTCATTTCATTCGGACAAAACATTAAGAATCAGGGCGTAATTAGAGTTGGGGCCCGTTTTTTTTGGGGGGGTTACACTGTATATATGAAAGTACGTGTAGATTGAGGTAAACATCTATACATAGGAAACGTATTTTAATATCATATGTGTATGCACACATTAAATGTAAGAACACGTACACTAACACACACACACACACACACACACACACACACACACATATATATATATATATTATACTAATGTATTTTAATCTATTGCCTATGTTTGCACATAAAATCAATTTCATATATATATATATATATATATATATATATATATATATAGTTTCTTTATAATTATATTTGTGCTAATAGGCGAATTGATAAGAATGACAGTTATCCAAAATATAATCAAGCCTTTTTATAGAGTTGTCCTTTCACCTGCTATATATTCTTTTCAGAAAATGCACTTCTGTCCTTGAGGAAAACACACACACACACACACATATGTATGTATGTATGTATGTATTTATGTATATATATATATGTGTGTGTGTCTGTGTGTGTGGGTGGGTGTGTATAATGAATTTTAAATCTTGTTATATATCAGAGAGAGATAATAATATCGCACATTACAAATGTTGAAAACCAAATTTTCTTTTTTTTTTACTCCTTTTCTCTATTTAATTTTTACCAGTTTATGTTAAATGAATTTCAGCTTGGAGTTCCTTTCTTTTTCTGGTAACATATTTTCGAAATATCTTATTTTCTTTTTCTCATTCTTCCATTTTTGCTCTTCCAAATCATCTCCTACATCTCTTTGCCAACTTCCACTCTTCTCTCTTTCTATCTCAAATTTGTATACTTTATTTTTATCTCGCGTGTCTCCTAATTTCTCGCTTTTCATTTCTTCTCTTTTTTTATCTTCCACCTCATTCAGTTTTTGCCTTTTTTTTAAATTTCGCCATCTCTTTTTTCCTTTTATGCATTTCTTATTGTCTTTTTTTCTGTTCTCTTTCTCTTTCCTCTGTCGGTTCTCTCATTTTTAGTCACTCACTCTTGTCTGTCCTGTCTCTCATTCTCTCTCTTGTCTGGCCTATCCTTCTCACTTCTGTTCTGACTCTTTCTCTCTCTCTCTCTCTCTCTCTCTCTCTCTCTCTCTCTTTTCTATCCTGCCTCTATTGTCTGTCCTGTCTCTCTCTTTTGTCTGTCTCTATCTCTAGTTTGTCCTGTTTCTTTCTTGCCGCTCCTGAATCTTCCTCGCCTGTCAGTCTCTTTTCCTTGCCTCCCCTGGCTCTCTTTATTGCGTGTTCTATCTCTCTCTTCTGTGTCCTGTCTCTCCCTTGCATGTCCTGTCTCTTTCCCTTGCGTGTCCTGTCTCTTTCCCTTGCGTGTCCTGTCTCTTTCCCTTGCGTACCCTGTCTCTTTCCCTTGCGTGTCCTGTCTCTTTCCCTTGCGTGTCCTGTCTCTCTCCCTTGCGTGTCCTGTCTCTCTCCCTTGCATGTCCTGTATCTCTCCCTTGCGTGTCTTCTCTCTCCTTTGTGTGTACTTTCTCCCTCTCTTGCGTGTCCTGTCTGTCTGTCTGTCTCTCTCTCTCTCTCTCTCGCATGTCCTATCACACTCTCTCTCTTGTTTGTCCTGTCTCTCCCTGATTTGTCCTGTCTCTCTTCTGTGTCCTATCTCGCTTGCATATTCTGTCTCTCTCCTGCCTTTACCCCTTGTTTCTCTCTCTCTCTCTCTCTCTCTCTCTCTTGCCTGCCGTTTATCTCTTTCTCTCTCTCTCTCTCTCTCTCTCTCTCTCTCTCTCTCTCTCTCTTGGTATCTAACTTTTTTTTATTTTTGTATCTCTCCTTTTTGTAACCTCTCTCCTCTTATTTCCCTTCTCTCCTCGCCCATTCTCTATCACTATCTCCCTCTTCTTAAAATACCTTTATCTGTTTCTTTTTACACTCTACTGCAATTCCGTCCCTTCATTATTTCCATCTCATTTGCCTCTTACTTACACGATCCCATCAATTTCTGCATCTTTATATTCCCTAATTCTCACCACCACCCGCAAATAAAAAGGCGAAAATAACAATAAAAAAATCGACTCCCTCTGCAACCATGGAGTCTTATCAGAGCATCAACATTTTCTGTCACTTTATTTGCTACGGCCATTTCCAATTCACAAATCGACCGACGATCCGCATTCGACGCAAAATATTTAGAAAACTCTTTTTGTAGCTCCCCTGAGTTTCAGCCGACCATCCTATCGTTTCTAACTCGGACAAATACAAGGAAATAGAAAAGTAAAAAATGCTGACGAATCTGATACACGTGGGACTTAGCTATACCAAAATCGATAAAAAAAAACTGTTCGCGAATATTATATATATATACATATATATATAGTACTGTTTCGCTGTTTCACAGCGCATCAGTGTAGCTAGACACGCAACTACCTCAAGCTAGGATTGAAACCCGAACTCCCATATCACAGTCGGAGCTTCTAACCGTTGCACTATTCGGCTGCTGCTATGCGGGCAGTGAATTAACAATGTTTTGAAATTGTCCAAATACCTAAGCTTAATTTGTTTACACAAAGAGCATCGCTTCATACGCTAATGGCATTTTCAAATATGCTCAACCCAAGATAGGGAGCATTATATTTATCCACATACAGTACTGTTTCGCTTTTTCACAACTCATCAGTGCGGCTAGTCAAGCAAGTACCTCAAGCCAGGAATGAAACCCGACCGTTCATATGACAGTTGGAGCTTCTTACCGATTCTTCAATTCATTCATCCAAAAATTGGTTTGTTTATATATATATATCTCTTTCTCTCTCTCCCTCTCTCTCTCCCCTCTCTCTCCCTCTCTCTCTCTCTCTCTCTATATATATATATATATATATATATATATATATATAATGTGTGTGTGTGAAATGAAAGTCGGCCACATAAGCTGGCATGGGCAGATCATGATGTTATAATCATTAGATCACTATGGACAGGCGTCTCCGCATTTAGTTATATATGTTTAAATTTAAACGGTCTTTCTCGCGGTTTACGTTGGCCGTGAGGTTTGTTCCTTGCTAATGAGGTCAGAGATGGATTCGTGGCCGGGTTCGAATTTCTTGACCGGCTGTAATTTTGACTTCCTGCACTGATGATTCCTAAAATGATTGAACACTAGTGTCTGTAGGCATTTAAAAATTATATATATATATATATATATATATATATATATATATATATATATATATATATATATATATATATAGGTGTGTGTGTGTATGTGTAATAGTAGTCTAAATCTTTGTTATAGGTCATTGCTAGCCTAATAACACTGAAAGGCTGTGACAAAGCGAAACAGTCTATCTCTGGATGACTGTAAAGTCTCCTTATTTTGCTAGAGCCCAGAGTTTCGGCGTTTGGACAGTGTTTTATCGTTGTAATTTCAATAACTCATCTTAGCAGCAGCCA
Organism: Euprymna scolopes; assembly: GCF_053919585.1. Lineage (NCBI taxonomy): Eukaryota > Metazoa > Mollusca > Cephalopoda > Sepiida > Sepiolidae > Euprymna > Euprymna scolopes. Next base: position 38,527,255 of record NC_136521.1, read on the forward strand.
GGTAGCGTAGCAGTTAGAAGCGCCGATAGTCACTTAGGCGCTCGTGTTTCAACACTGGCTTGAGGTACTTGATATTTTAGCCGCGCTGAAGATCTGTGATACATCGAAACAGAATGTCTGTGGATGATTATATATATGCGATGGTCGTTCCAAAAGTAATAGCTTACATTTTCATTCCGCCCGAATGTATCAGATGTAACTGCAAATTGTGTTGTGGTCATTGAACATATGCACATATTATCTAAAAGTGCATCTCACTCTTTCAGATATTGGCGGTGTGAGACTCTATGAAAAGAAACCCCTTTCATCGATGCGTCATTGAATTGATGGAAAATATGGACCAAGACGCTGATCATTATGTAATAAAATATATATTCTGGAGCGCAAAGTGGCACTCGTTTTAATGGTACCACACCCGTCTCCGTAGCTCTTTATTAATTTTTTTTTTTTAGTCACAAATCTAGGAAGCCTTACGTCTGGAACGACCCCCATAGATATGCCCCTTTTTTCTTTTTGGCGGTTTAGAGATAAAGAATACGTACTATAAGATTTTTATAAAGAAGCAAAGGACGCGCAATCTCATTTGCATGTAAACTGCTATAACTCGCGAACGGTAGCAAGAAGTCCAAAGTCAGAATAGGAAAGAAAATGATTGATGTTATTTTGGAGAGCTTCTGCTACTCTCTATGTACAAACACGGCTTTTGTGTCTAGCTTGCTCTGCGGTTGTTGTTTTTTTTCTACATACAACGTGCGAATGTCCATGCTTTGTCTTGTCTTTATTAGCCGCCAACCAAGGGTGATAACAGTTTCGGTGGCTAATACGGTACATAGACGACCAGAAAACGGTCTACTTTTATGTCATCAACTTGATTCGTGGCTTTGACCAACTCCAAATTGATGCTTATTGGGTCGTTTTCTTCATATACGCCAAACATGCCTCAAAGCCTGGACTTTTATGCCAATCTTAGTAAGGAAAGAAACTACGAGAGGAGGCTTTTAAACCAACGATATGCAAGAAAATGGTGTTTTAAACTTGGAAAAAATGCACAGAAACGGATGAAATGCTTCAGACTGCTTTTGGCCCATCTCGCATGAATCGAGTATCAGTTGTTGAGTGGCATAAGATTCAAGGAGGACAGGGAGTCTGTAAGGGATGGTGAAAGGTGTGTGAGAAGTCAGAACACCAGAGTTTATTGGCCAAATAAAGAATTTCATGGATAAGGACTTCGTATATCTATAAGGACAATAAGTGCACAGTTTGATGTCAGTGTGGGAACTGTACAAACAATTATTCGTGAGGAACCGAAGATGTGGAAGTTTGTCCCAATAATGCTCAGTCCACAATTACATCCATATCACGGATAATTTGACCAAGATGGGCATTAAAACAGTTCCTCGCCCTCCCTATAGTTCAGGCAGAACTGTTACTTTTGATAATTTCGTAAGCTTAAGAAAACCTTAGAGGCTGTCTTTATGAGCCAATTGAGATGAAAGAGGTTGTGATAAGGGTAATTGACAAGCTTAGACAAGAGGACTTCCATGGTGCCTTTCAGAAGTTGTTTGAAACGTACAACAAGTGCATTGCTGCCGGAGGAGATTACTTCGAAAGTGGACTAAAGTTTTATGCGTGTACTATCAATAAAAGTGCCCATTCCATATGGAAACTTATTGAAGGCACCTCGTAGTAGTATTTACACCTAAGGGAACACTTATTTAATTCACTCGTTTTTTCGTTCTTCTTCTACAATTACAAAAAGTAAAAACACTTTATCCCCTCATTTTTTTTTAAATTTTTCACTCCTGGTTTTCCTCCCTTTTAAAGCGTGCATATCTAGTCGTGTTATAAGCTATTGGGTGTCATTTTTACAACTGAGTCGCCGTTTTTCGATGCCAGAAATTTACTCGAGTATCAGAGTCATTAAGTGTGAGATGGTCGGTGATACAACACCGTCATGATCAACGTAGATATCCGGTACTCGTACTGAACTGGTGGCTAAAGTGTGATGCCTGCTTAGATGCTGCACGCAAATTAATTGTCCTTAGTCAATTAAAGGGGAAGTCCTTTCTATACTAAGGCAATTTTATTTTTGCAGACTGCCCCTTTTGAGGGGAGTTGGTTATCTCCCACATTAAAAACGGCCTTCCGACACATTTTGTTTCGTGGGGGAAACAAATAAATAACCAGTGTCGGTGGAAATTGAATAGATTTTAATTATTGAAGAAGACATATAAATACTTGTTTACTTTAGACTTGATAACAGCAACGTTATAGTCAACTTGCGGTATAGAGTTCTACGTGCGGGCAGTTCTAAGAGAAATATTTTTCTCATTTTTCTTTTTCTTACTTCACTAGTAACAATCTAGCAAATGCCGTTTTTTTTTTCAACTGTTAAAAATTGCTAAATTTTTGATGCTATAAATGTATATATTTACAGAAATGGGTACACACGAATGTTTGTGAATTAAATGGTGTTAGAATAGACTACAATAATATAATAAAAATTAAATGTCTCTAGTTTCTTTTATACATACACTAGTCTTGGAGCCTGGCGTTGGCCGGGTGTTTGGAGGTATGTGTTGAGCAAAAAAAAAAAAAAAAAGTGATATTAAGCAGGCTGGCTCGAACCCGTACCGTCAAGGAGGAAAAGAACGTGACAAAAAAGAACCTGACGTATTTGCCGTTGCGTCAATCGCCAAACCGGAAGTGGCAAAGGTTTAATTAGGACTAGTCAGTCGAAAAGAGTGGATGACTTTCGAAAATATCGGCGAAAAGAGCGACCCTTTCTTGGAGAAATGTGACACGTTATAAAGGAAGGATTTAATGTTTTTAGCCGATTTTTTAAATATTTATCGCCCGAAGCGTCGAGCTTTAAAACGCTACCGATTTCGTCATAATTCATCGCCTCTCTCGAAAGTTTAGACAGACATGCAAACATACATACATTTAAACAGACAGGTGAGATTTATATTATAGAATATAACTGAACAGCTTTATCAACATTTCTCTTTCTCGTGACTGTTTTCATCCTAACTACATTCTTGGCCTTATCTTTCGTCCTTGTAAGCTTTTTATAGCAAGCGACTTCACGATATTTCGCGAGCGATTTCCGCAAAAAAATGACGGTATATTGTATGTTTTATATTGTAGTTGTCTACAGCATAATGTATGTATACGGCATAATCACATTGACAAACCGGTTCCCGCTGGATCACCGAAGTTAAGCAACGTTTAGCTTGGTCAATAATAAATGGGTGACCATTTGGGACTTCCAGATGCTGTATGTGCTCTCCGCTTATCTCGGCATTGTTTTCTGTCATCCTGGTCTTCTCCTTGCCACGGGACCCAAACAGTGTCGATTCAGGATAGGTGTGGTTAGGGATTGCACAACCCTTGCCTCACAATTACACGCGCAACTGCCCCCACAGAGGTATCCTTTGTCTTTCGAGACTGAACGGAGGCATCGATGTAGTTGTCTATAGGGAAAACTTGGCACGGTCATGTGTACCTCACACGCTATATATTTTTTAACTAAGATCTGTAAATGGAAATGTTATAATATAATAAAACTCTCACATGAATGTGTTTAGCCGCTGAGAAAGGCGTAAATTTCTTTCACATCGCCATATTGAATAATATTTTTTCAACTCCAAACAAGGGAGAGAACCCTGCATGTACTTCCAGGCTATTTTTCCTTGATTGCATTTCTTCATTAATCATAAATTGTGTCTTCATTTCCGATACTTCCAATAATATAATTAATAAATTTATAAAATACATAAATAAAAATACTCCCCCCCCAATACTAAATAAGTCGGAAGCGACGAATCTGTTTGCAATAAAAGGTTGAAACATAATAAAATTGATCGTTTTTAATTAATGAATCGGGTAATATATTTAAAATACGAAAATGAACGGTACGCGAGAATTTTACGAACTAAGGGTGTAAAAATAATAGTTTGAAGAGTAATTCTTGATGTGTTTTAATTTCGTTTTCGTCAATATTTTATCAATGGCATTTTCTTAATTTGGGATTTTTTTGTTGTTGTTTTTATTTATTTCGTTTCCTTTGGCACATATTTCAATTTTTCCCCCTTTTCTATTCATCGTTTGTTATTTGTCCCTTTCGCATTATTTATTTCGTTTGTTTTGCCTTAAAATGTTTCATCTTTTTCGCTTCCCGTTTATTCTTTCTCGTTTCCTCTTCATCGAATTCACTTTCTTTCTTTTCGAATTTTCCTCTTTTTTCTTTTTCACTTTTCCCGTTTTATCTTCCCTTTTTATCTTTCCATTTTATCCTTTATCTTTTCTCTCCTTCCCTTTTTTGCTTCCCTTTCTACCCCCATCTCTCTCGTTCCCCATCCCTTTCTTTCCCCATCCCTTCCTTTCCCGGATCCTTCTTTCCTTCGTCTTTTTCATTCCTAATCCTTTCCTCCCCCTGCCCCTTCCTTTCTTCGTCCCGTCCTTCCTCTGTCTCTTCCTTGGCTTTATCCCTTCCTTCCTCCGCCCTTCCTTGGCTTCTTCCCTTTCTTCACGCACCCCTTTTCTATTTTCTCTATCTTTTTCCATCTTCCTCATTTCCTGGCCTCCATATTCCATTTCCTTCTCTTTTTACTGTTTCACCTCCTTCTTCTCTTCCTTTTTCTTTTCAATTTTTATCCTTTTCAATTGTTACTCTTTCCATTTCTTATCCCTTTCCCCTTTTGTTCCTTTACCGTTCTTCCTCCGTCTCTTCATTCCCCTGTCTCTTTCCTCCTCCTTTTCTTTCTTCCCTCGTCTCTTCGTTCCCCTTTTCAATTTTTACCACTTCTCGTCTTGCCTTTCTTCTCCCATACCCTTCATTCCCGTCCCTTTCTTCTCCCGCCAATTTCGTTCGTTTTACAACTAAAATTTAATTCTCTTTTTAATTTTTGCGTTTATTTTCTCTTCGCTTTGTTTTTTTTTCTTTTCCGCCATATTGGATCATAAATTAATTCTTTTCGTTATTAATTCAGATAAACACTGTAAATATGTCTAATAGCCCGAAATGCCAAACTTTTAATATATGAGAAGAAACAAAAAAATCTAATTATTACAATGGCAGCTAAAATGAACCGTTTTCATTATTTCTACGCAACCACAAAATCTGAACATGTTACAATTAGCGATATGGTCACTTACACCCCAATATTTTAGGGAAAAGTATAATGTAACTATGCGCAATGCAGAATCTTAGGTTGTATACATACATGCAGACGACAGACAACTGCAATGAGGCAAAACTTTTAGCTAAAATAAAGACCACATAAGGTATTGGCTGTCATCGATAAATAGAAAAGCGAAAATGTTTGTGTGTGCGTTGCCTTTTATGTCCAAGAAAGGTTTTTTTTCCGAGAATCGATCGGTCGCTTCACAACTTAAAACTTTATATTGCGTCTAAATGATAATGTCAACGAGTTAACAACCGGGGTCACCTGTCTATTTAATTTGTCCGACTTTCAAAAGATAAATATTCAACAATTTTCGATCGCCGCATGTGCATTAAGCTTTTTCATATAAAAAAAGAAGCGACCAGACTCGCGGTACTCAAAGTTGACGTCACAGGCCCAGGCGCCAGCTTCGGCGGCCCTGGGCGACAAGATCAAAGTGTAGCATCTGTTCCGGCAGATGCTGCAAGCAAAGACTAGCTATGACTAGCAAATACCATATGTGGGGGTAACCCCACATATCTGAACTTGGTCAAGGTAGGGATCACCCTACGACCACAGTTACTATCCAGCTCCCATTTCCCACCTCTCGGGAGCAGGATCCCCCTTTAGCTCCCCCCTCCCTCCATCTCCACATTAAAAAACGGCCTTGTGCCTTATTTGCTCAGTGGGGAAGCAAATAAATACAAAAATAATCAAAGTTGACGTCATTAACTCGTCAAAAACGGGCACCTGCCAAGTCGCACGATTTTTTCACACTTTATTATTTCCCAACTGCGCATCAAGGCAACGATTTACCACAACACACACACACACACACACACACACACACACCTACAAACACCCGGGCAAATAATAATGCGTTCTTGGATAAAAGGTTATATATATATAGATATGTATGTATATGTATGCATGTATGTATGTATGTATGTATGTATGTATGTATATAATTGCAACGTCTTGTCAGACCGGTGCAACTCCCTCAATCACTGAAAGTCCATGTACCATAAAATGACTTTTTAGTCCTGCCAACGACTTGTACACCCTCAATCAGACATGACATTGAAGACGGTCATTGGTATACATACATATACCTACATACACGTACACATACATATATATATGCACATACATATATAAATAAACATACACATATACACCTACATACACATACATACGCATACAAATACATATACATATATACACACATACATATATATATATATATATGCACATATACACATACATCTATATACATATATACATACATAAACATACACACATACATACATACACGTATATATATTACAATAGAAAAATGCAATCATGAAAAGTAATATGGTTAAGCTTAAACAGGGAAAAGTAAAGGATTAATTGTTAGAATTAGCTGGGAATGAAAAGGACAAGATGTTCTAGTAAAAAAATATTAAAAATTTATAACTCAAAATATTGCAGCCTTAAAAATTGATTATATACTGTAAAAAATTAAATTTAAAAAAATATTCTTAATGCTGCAATATTTTAAGTTATGAATTTCTTATACTTTTACTAGATTGTCTTGTCCTTTTCTTTTCCAGTTTTAACAGCTAGTCCTTGTTTTTCTATGTTTAAGCTTAATCATATTAATTTCATGCTCGCATTTTTCTATTGTAATCCATGATTTTTTTCATTCTTCCGGTAAATTCACTTGTTCTGTGTTTCATCTCAGTTTTATCTTTCCCCCATAAATATAACATACACATGTGTAATAAGAATGTACGGCGTTCTTCTGCTTTCAATAAGATTCACCAATTATCTCCCTTTCATGATTTCATTCTCCCTCTTTCACTTGTTACTTCTTTTTTCGCGAGAGCGGTGAATTGGTAGCCACAGTAGTCGTTGCAGCGACGTGGTTGCTATGGAAACCAGTCATAAAAACCGTCGCTCCCGCCTTATGTTTTTTTTTACGATTTTGAACACCAGTTTCATCATAACTTTTGTTGTACTAGACAAAAAATTAAAAAATGTCACAATATAGCTGAGAAGGTGATCTATAAACTGTAATAATTGTTTGAAATTTGGTCAAAAAATGAATGAGCGGTGAAGCTTTCAAGCAGTTTTAAATGACTAAACCTGACACTTAACCATATCATTCAAACGCGTTTGAACGATATTTGGTCGATGTCTAACAGGTATGATTTGATATTCGCGGGGACAAAATCAGCCAACGGGCTTAGCTGGTGAGCTAATTAATATTAATAAAAAAATATAGAATAAACAGACAAACGTGAATTTGAGACATAATTATTCCCAGAATCAAATATGCGGGTTGCATGATTTATGTGATTTATGGCGTTTTTATTTTATTTTATTATTTATTTTTTTTTTTTAGAAATAACTATATGACACTACATTGAACACAAAACCAAAAGTATCTTAATTTTTCTGACTGATTGCGCCAAATATTCGTATCATTAAATCATTAAATTATTAAATATAGTCTATATTTAGATTTATCAAGCCTAACATCTGTATTCCAAATTTAGATTTTTGGTTTATAAAATAAGGAGTGCACCTTGCACATACAGATGAACATAGCTAATTCTGTAAAAATAGTGAAATATAACAAACACACATGATGTATGTGTGTATATATCTATAATATAAAGCTGAATGTCTGTGTGTGTATGTGTGCTTTTGGGTCTGGTCACGAATAGGCCCCTATATGGCTGACTATTTTAAAAAAACTGATTACATATAATGAAAGGAGATATATCGAGACATAGGAATGGGTATGTTTGATCTGGCAGAAGAATGGTTCAATAAAATTGTGGGGTCTGCGTTAAAAATAAAAAAAAACGGTTACAAGTGTTTTTGATATAGATGTACATAAGAATACTTTGATAAGCATGTTTTAACTTAAATAGAGATGGTATAATAAAAGTGTGGAGTCTGCGTTAGCACCTGGCCTCCATAGAATGGAAATAGGCACAAACTTCAATAAAGACTTTTCATATCTATCTGCGTAAGTGTACTTTGATAATTATGTTTCAGTTTTAAGAAATATGGTATAATAAAATTGTGGGGTGTTCGTTCGCGCCTGACCTCCATAGAATGGAAATATGTCACAAAGTTTAACAAGGTTTTTTTTAATATAGATCAACAGAATATTGTGATAAGTGTTTCAGTGTGAACTTGTATGGTATAATAATTATGGGGTGTATCTATTTTATTTTTACTTTCATCATATTTTGCTTTAGTTTTGATACCACAAAATACGAAGCTATCTCATTACAACCCTTCCTTTTCATAACCTATCATACTTTTATAAATCAGAGTCCATTTTGTGTACGCTGCTTTTGAACCCAGTCAACGACAGGTACTTTTGCTAGTATATATATATATATATATATATATATATATATATATATATATATATATATATATATATATAGGGAGCAAGTCATTATCAATGCACATTTGATTAATACAAAACTTACTGAAACGAAAAAAATGCCCTGAACATCGGGAAAATAAACAGAAAAATAAAACTCTGTCGTATTTAATCAAACGTGCCTTGAGATATATATATATATATATATATATATATATATATATATATATATATATATATATATATATATATATATATATAATTTAAAGGAGATTAGAATAATAGTCTAAAGAGCTAAGTGTATTTTAATGTAATAGTGAAATTACTAGTTTAATTAAAACACAGGAAATGCTCGTTGTAATTTAGATATATAATAAGCTCGATAGTTAAATGTCCTAGAGCTAATTCAATATTAAGTAATGTGATTTATAATTTAAAAGTTTTAAAATTTTTAAAATTTAAAAATCAAAATTTAATTAAATTAAAAATCAGTTTCATAAGAAGGAACAACAACAAAGCCAATTATCTGTACGATCGTTTCGGAAATCCGTGCTTTTTATTTGTGGTATACATGAAGTCACGTAGGTTCACGTATGCTAGGTTTATTTTTGGTGTCTTTTCAATTCAATAGAAATCCTCCTAAATTTGCTGATGAGGAGACCGTGCTTACCAAAAAAACTATGTATAATTATTCTACGTGACTTCATGTATACCACAAATAAAAAGCACGGATTTCCGAAACGATCGTACAGATAATTGGCTTTGTTGTTGTTCCTTCTTATGAAACTGATTTTTAATTTAATTAAATTTTGATTTTTAAATTTTAAAAATTTTAAAACTTTTAAATTATAAATCACATTACTTAATATATATATATATATATAGTCATCCACATACAATACTGTTTCGTTGTATCACTGCTAGACAAGCAACTACCTCAAGTCAGGATCGCAACTGAACCGCCCCGATGCAACGTTCACGACTTTGGCTCGTTTAAACAATCTGAAGTGCCATATGTCTGCACCCGAATTGTGCATTAATTGTTAATTCCTTTCATTTTTTTTGACAATTGTTTGGTGGCCCCGGGGTAACGTCTTAACTGATGAAGTGTAAAAGTGGCTTCATGACTAGGTTCGAATTTCCCAACGAGCAGGAATTGTCATATCCTACACCGATGAATGCGTAAGCATGAAGCAGTATTTAATGAAAATTATGCATTTATAATAATAATTATCGACACTAGTTTACGTAAATCATCAATGTAGGAGTTACAATTCCTCTCGGTAATGAGATTCGAACCCAGGCACGAAGCCATCTTTTGCACTATTTGCTAAACCTCTTTCTCAGTACTTAAGAACGATTAGTCGCCGAATTCGGTCGAATACATTTGAAATTCAAGAGTGTCCGTACGGGCGGAAGTCGTGAGCATTTAATAAACGTTAGTTGACTAACTTAGTTATAATTCCGCAGACAGTGATCATCCTTAAGTATTCTTAAAGGTGCATGATAGTTATAATTACATAATAATTACTCTTCATACCTACTGCATTCAAAATACAAATATACTTCAGCGTTTCATTTCCTTAGAGAATCGTCAGGCTAGAATCACTATTCCCTTGGTGGAGAAACTAAAATATCTGTATAACTTAATTGCCATATATTTGCATAATTTAAGTCTACTCAAGTATTGATCGCTCTTGAAATAAATACTGAAAATTGATGCGCCAAATAGTATACCTCATTATAACATTTAAGCTAGATACATGATATAATTATATATAATATATATATAATATTATAATAATAATATATAATATTATTATAAATACTATTAAATATATTTTAATTTGTTTATTTCTCATATATAAATCATATTTGTTTCATTTTCTTATATATATATATATATATATATATATATATATATATATATATATATATAATATATTTGATTTGATCTAGCGATATCTTTTCAATTCTTTAAATGAAGCTGAGAAAAAAACCTGCTTTCTGTTGAACTCGTCGATTTTCTTTATTATATTTTTACATTTTTTAATGAAATGTCCTTATATAATTTTTTTTTTCCTTTGATCTTTGTTTTATTGATGGCAAGAAAATGGCGGATAGTTGAAATGCAACTGCTGACGTCACAATAATTTTTATAATTATTATTATTAGTAGTAGTATTATTATTTTATGATTCTTGATGGAAAATAAAATTGAAGATAGTGTTTGGATAATTTTTGTATGTTTTTTTCTACTTTGTCGAATACAATTTATTCTTTCTTGTCTACTCGCTCGTTTGGTCATTCTAGCGTATTTATCCCCTCATCTCATCCCCAATTTTCATCGCTTCCCTTTTTCATGATTTTATATTTCATCTCTCTATCGTTTCCTTCTCTCCGTATTTCCTTCTCTTTCTTTTCTCTCTCTCTCTCTCTCTCTCTCTAATTCTCTTTCTCTGTTCTCCTCTCTTTTCATTCTACTCTTCTGTTATTTTCCCTCTCTATACTCTTTCCTCATCAACCCCCTCTAATGTTTCCTCCCCTTTACTCTTTCCCTTCCTTGAAAGTTTTTACTTCTCTTGTATACTTTCCTCTCCTCTTCCTCTACCCTTTCCTCTCCTCTTCCTGTGCCCTTCCCTCTCCTCCTGCTCTACCATTTCTTCTTCTTGTACCCTTTCCTCTCTTTCTCCTCTACCCTTTCCTCTCTTTCTCCTCTACCCTCTCCTCTCTTTCTCCTCTACCCTCTCCTCTCCGCTCTTCTTCCACTTCCCTTCCCTCTCCTCCCCCTCTACCCTTCCCTCTCCTCCCCCTCTACCCTTTCCTCTCCTCCTTCTCTACTCTTTCCTCTCCTCCTTCTCTACCCTTTCCTCTCCGCTCCTCTTCCACTTCCCTTTCCTTTCCTTCTCTTCTCCTCTGCCAGTTCATCTCCCCCCTCTACCCTTTCCTCTCCTCTTCTCTACCCTTTCCTCTCCTCCCCCTCTACCCTTCCCTCTCCTCTTCCACTTCCCTTTACTCTCCTTTTTCTCTACCCTTTCCTCTCTTTCTCCTCCACCCTTTCCTCTCCTCCTCCTCTACGTTTCCCTCTCCTTCTCACCTATTCCATCTCATTGTTTATTTTCTAACTACTCCAACAAACTTTTTCTCCAACACTCTTTACTTCTCAATGTCTATTTTTCGCTTACTTTTTCCCTTTTTTTCTACTTTTACATTCATTTGTTATATCCCTCATCACTTTTCTTTTCGTTCATTTTTTTTTTCACTTTCTTTCGCCTCCATTCTTTCCTTCTTTTGCCTCCTCCCCACTCGTTTCTTTGATTCACCTCCGAACTTTAGCTTATTTTCTATTCCAACTTTTCCTCTTTTTTCCTCCACCCTCGCCCATTTGTTCCTCAAAACTTTCTTCTTTTTCTACTTCAGCCTTTTCTTTTTTTCTACCATCTTTTTATTTTCTTCCTTGATTAATTCCTCTTTTTCCTTCACCAGTTACTCTTTTTTTTTTAATTACATTTTCACCTCAAACAAGGCACATTGCCACTTTGGTGTAGGGGGCTACTATCAGGAGCAACAACTACTGGGGTACTATGTAGGGATTTGGGCAGCAAGATGTTGGTTCACGTTGCACTTAAACTTCTGCATGTCAGTACAGTTTGGGCAGCAGTGACCTGGAATGGAATTCCAAAGTCTAGCGGTTCTGGAGAAGAAACTACTGGAGTAGAAAGATCTTTTACATCTAGGGATCTCTACAGTATTGGGTGGGATTTTGCAGCTTGTCGGATCTGTCGAGGGTGTTCACGTCGTGGGGGCACAAGTGCTTGCAGTTCATCAGAGCATTCACCTTTTCCTTCACCAATTTATTTCTCAATTCCTCCATCATTTCCTTCTCATTCCCTCCACCATTTTCGTTTTTACTCCAACATTTCCTCTGCTTTCCCCTCCACCATTTCCCTTTCTTTTCGTCCATCATTTCCTTTTCACTCCCTCCACTATGTCCTCTTCTTCTCCCTAACTATTTTCTATTCTTTCCCTCCATCATTTCCCTTTCTTTTCCTCCGTCTTCTCCTCTTCTTTTCAACCGCCATTTTATTTTCCACTCAACCATTTTATTTTTCCTCCATCAATTTAGGTTCACCTCCATCCTTTATTTTCTCTACTTTTATTTCCTCCTCCACATTTTTATCTGTTTGTCTCCAATTTTTTTTTAAACATTCTCCTTCATTTCTTTTCAAACTTTTTCCCCATTCTCAGCAACATCTTTTTTACATCATGTTTTCTTTTTTTTATTTTCTCTCATTTTAATCACCCGTTTTTCCTCCTTGTCTCCTATATTCCAAAGAAACCTATTTTCTATCATTCAATTTCTTCTTCTCATAATTTTGACATTTGAATTTATCATCAATAATTTTTATCAATCATATATTTATCTTCTCCTTTCATTTATGGCCTTGCCATTGTAAATGCACTTTTCTATTTAGCTTCACAATTTATTTACTGATTTTATATTTCGTTGAGCAGGTTTGTTTCTTGTAAGAAAATAGGATTTCTTCAAATCAGACTAATAACTCTTTTTATTGTGAAAATAAAACTTCAGAAATAGCATAAAAATAAGACTCGTCTTCGAACGACATCTGAGAATTGAATAGGAGAAAAGAATTAAAGAAACTGATTCACTGCGTTCTAAGGTCATATGCAGCTATATATATACATACATATATATATATATATATATATATATATATATATAAATGTTGATTTATGAAAAATGAGAAAAATAATTATGATCGATGAAAGGGCCAGTTTGAATGATTGATAAATATGGATTTTTTTCGATCGATTGATAGAAATAAAATTAGCTTACAAAGAATTTAAGCTGATAAATACAGACGGATACTTGCGCATCTAATATATATATATATATATATATATATATATATATATATATATATATATGTGTGTGTATATATATATATATATATACATAGAGACACAGACAGACAGAAATATGTGTGTGTATATGTGCGTATATATATGTATGTGTATATGGGTGTGTATATATATGTATTAATATGTATATATGTGTAAATTTTGGCAGCAAGTCAATATTCAAGTTCTTTTTCCGATTCTGTTAAATAATTGCTCGATTCTCCCAGCGGTCTGTTTTATTTCGGCTGGCTAGTTGTTTAATATGACGCCCAGTATTTGTTGTTCGGTCATATTCTCCTATACTGCTTTTTTCGGTACATCCGATCATCGTCAGGAACACTTGTAGATTTCATTATTTTCTTTATTGGTGCTTGCTGTAGTTTTAGTTACTTCTATTTTAATCATTCGTTTTTATTTTTTTATATTGGTTATAAAAGTGGGTGCAGTGTGGGTAGGGCGAATTATTTATTTTATGTTTTGATTTTCTTTTTTATATTTTCTCTTTTAGTTAATTATTTATTATGTTACAAAAATAAATAACTATATGAATAATTTTGATATGTTGATTATTTTGTGTTTAAATAAACAAAATGAGCATTAATGATTCGTAAGAATGACGGTATGCTATCTTTCTTATTAAATGATGTGTGTGTGTGGCGTGTCTTTTATTAACTAATTTAAAAGAAATACTACTATTGATTAGAAATAATTTCGAGTGAAATTGTTTAGGTTTATTTTAGATAAACACATCAGGTAAAATGCTTATATCATGTTTTATTGATTTTACTTGCTAATAGGATATTGCCGCATTTCGAACGGATTTTTTTCTCAATTTTACCTGTATAATACTAACTAGATTGCCGATATTATCCCAGCTACCCTCTACGCAAATTTCACTCGGCCTTTAAGCTGAGATCAAAGTGTAGTATCTGTTCCGGCGGATACTGCAAGCAAAGACCAGATGTGGGGGCGACCCCACATATAAGACCTTGGTCAATGAAGGGGCAACCCTTCATACCAATTGTCACTATCCAGCTCCCCTACTCCCCAGGGAGTTGGTCCCCATTTTCCCTTCACTCCTCACTTTAAAAATCGGCCTTGTGCCTAATGTGCTCAGTGGGGGAGCAAATAAATACCTCAAAGTGTAGTATCTGTTCCGGCAGATGCTGCACTTTGAGACCATAGCCATTGTGACAATTGGTTAGAGACCTATGTAGGGGCAACCCTATATACCATTCTCCCTTCCCCTCCCCTTCACTCTGCATAAAAACCGTCCTTGTGTCATATTTTGTTCATGTAAGAAAGCAAATAAATACCTACCCTCTAGTCAAATAAAGGTCGTCATAAATGTCTTATATATTACATATCGCGATTGCACGTGTTTGCAATTGCAACAGATCTGATGTGTACCTTTTACAATAATCATGGCACCATTAAAAAAACCAATGATTGAAAAACTAATTTCAGTGCGAAGAGATGAAGTATAATCCATATGTAAAATCCATAAACCTTATAATGTTTCTGAATAATAGCATGTGTTATTTATTTTGTGTGTCACACTTACATCCGAGTGACTCTCATTGAATTGTTATTGACTTTCATTTCTTGTAATAAATAATTTAAAAGAATTCTTCCAAAGTTTTGGTTTTTGGCATACGAGTCATTTATTTTTTATAAATAATTTTACCAAAACTTCTTCACAGGTTTTGGTTATGGTTTCGATTATAGCTGAAGGATATTAAGTTTATATATATATATATATATATATATATATATATATATATATATATATATATATATTAGTGTTGAGACGATTAATCGGAATCGGGAATTGGAAAACTCAAAGCTTTTTGGGGTATCGGAGTCGGTATCGGAATCTGATGCGAAAACCAATTCCTTAAATTATATATTTTTTTAATTTTGGTTTAGGAAATATCTTCCACTTCTTGTGGCAATAATAAATATTTTATTGATTTAAATATTTTATTGATTTATTTAATTATTATAGTAAAACATATTATGACAGCCCCTTTAAGAAATGCGTTTCTTATCGTTGAGCACTTTCAGTTGAATTAAAGTCGGTCAATTTAGCTCTTATGCATAGATCATCGTATAACGATGAGATCACTGTCTGACTGAAGTAAATGAACATTTAAAATTAAAATGTTTAAATTCAACGTTATTTCACGCGGCTAATGGTAGCCGAATGGATTAGGTCTCAATCGAGCCAGAGATGTCTCGTGTTGAGGGGTTCAAATCGTTCGACTGGTATTAATCGTGACACCCTGCTCTGAAGGTTCCCGAAGGGATGAAACACTAGTGTCTGTAGGTATTTAATTATTATAGTAAAAAATAATTATATATATATATATATATATATATAGATATTTTTATATATACATGTACATATATATATGTATTTATACATATATACATGTATATATATTTATATTTATACATACATACACATGTATATATATTCATATTTATACATACATATATATATATGTATATATATACATATATGTATATATATATATATATGTGTGTGTGTGTGTGTGTGTGTGTTAAAAGTCCACGTATGCTTCTAGGATAGTGATTTAAAGGTTATGAGGGTTTTTTGAAGCATGAAAAGGGTGTCACTTTTTGTATTTAATATTTTTTTTATTGCTGTTGTAAATATTAAATACAATTATAACATCGGTGTTCATGCTTAAAAACCCTCATAACCTTTAAAACATATATGAACAAATATATATGTATATAATCTTCATTTATACAGAATTATAATTACAGATACGTATTATAAAAATTTGCTGACATACTTCAAAACCACAATTTGATACGCTGAAAAGAAAATAATTTATTTTGAAAATTGTAATACAATGATGTCCAACGTGATCGAAAACTAAATGTTTTTGTGTAACTTATTACTTCCAGCTCTGTGTATCGTAAATCGCTAGTTCGTAGTGTTTTGTTTTGTTTGATTTGGTTGTTTTATAGTGGATGGTATTGTTTTGTTCCCTTCCCAGCAGAACATGAATAAATTTTGCAATGGGAGAGAGAAAACGGTTACAGTATTAATGTTCGGTACATTTTAAGTTAGGAAACTAGTCAAGAATTGAGGGAGATAGAAAATGGAAATGGGAAAATGGAAAAAAGGGGGAAAAGGTCGGTTTTTGTTTTTGGTTTTGCAGAACATACTATGGTATTGAAAAAAAAATAGAAAAAGCAATACTCTTCAATTTTAGGTGCATTTCGTCTCAGGAATCCAATATCTTCAGACAGACTTATTTGATAGCACCAGGTATATGATTGGAATCGCAGAAATGTTCCCATATATTAAGCGGTGTGTGTGTGTGTGTTATATAGGCAGTGTCTTCTTGTTCGCACGCTACATTGTTGTTGATATCTTGGACTCTATCTCAACAAACTCAGTCATACCTGATTTGGGTAAGATATTTGCCGAATTTGGGGTACCAGTATCTCTCAAAACAGAAAACGGCCAGCCCTTCAACAGCTATGATTTCAAAGTCTACACCTCCATCACCGGATTAAGATACAGGAAGATAACACCTCTATGATCCCAGGCTAATGCTGAAACAGAATGCATTATGCGCACTGAAAAAACATCCATCAAACTACCTTAATCAAAGGTCAAAGCTGGAGGAAGGAGTTATTCAAATTCCTGTTAGACTACTGAACAACACCATACTGCACCGGTGTTTCCCCAGCCTCAATCCTATTTGGCTGGACCATAAACAACCGCCTGTCACACCTAGTTGCACCTATAGCTGGAGACTTTAGCATTAGGGAACGTGACATGTTGAATAGTTGGGTTTTATATTTTATCTGTATATTCATGTACGTGTAAATGCGTGTGTGTTTATATGTCGTATCATTTAGTTGATTGTCTAGTGTGTATCTTTTTTAATTCATGCAACAGTTCTAACAGGACACGATTGACATATACGTATCGAAATAGTTGGGAGACAAACACTTCTTTTTAACAGATGTAAATAACCCAACACATATCTGAATTAATTACGAACATTTATTTTCATGATTCCGTCGGTATTTTCAGAGATTAGACGTTTTTCCCATCTTGGCTGCCTAAAATGACACCGCTCCCTACGCCATTTTGAGTCGTTCGTTCTCTCTGATGTCCAGCGAACGACTGCCTAGAATCTCCCCAAATCTACATTTCGTCACGTATCTCATTACATGTGTAAGACCAACAGCTGATATAACCCCAATCTTTTTATTTGTTTATGCAAAACAAAAAATAATATTTACATCAATTTTCACATTCCTTCGCGATATGATTATTATCAGTTTTTTTCACAATTTAATTGTTTATTTTTCTAATAATAATAATTGATCCAGCGATCCACTGTCGCTTGAATCAATTATTTTTTTTTTAATAATAATAATAATAATAATAATAATAATAATAACAGCAACGATAACAATAACAACAATAATAATAACAACAACAATAGTAATAATAATATTAATAAAAATAATATTAATAATAATAATAAAAATAATAATAATACTAATATTGATAATAATATTAATAATAATAATAATGGTTGACCCCTGTCACAGATACAACGCCATGATAACAACCCAAAGGATCACAATGTGATATATATATATATATATATATATATATATATATATATATATATATATATGTGTGTGTGTGTGTGCGTCTGTATGTGTGAGTGTATATATATATATATATAGATAGATATATATATATGTTCTATTACTCTTTTATAGGTATAAAATATATTTCTATACACTAATATCTAAATAGTATAACATATTTGCATGGAATATTGAAAGCATATCTTTCTAATAAAGTGTTATGTATGAATGCAATAATTTTACCAATTGAAATTTATGATATACACAAGATATCTGCAGATAGAACGTAAACTAAATGTATGTGTGCCAATGTGTGTGCATATGAAATAATCTCGTCGGCAGACACAAATTTATCTGCTAGAAATTTGCTTAAGTGTTTTTAGAATCACAATTCACTATAGCGCAAAAAAAAATCGTTTTCTGCCTCTAAGAGATTTTAAAAAAAAAAAAACACTTAGTACGAGAGCTGGGGTCATGAGGAAGGCTGACAGACATGCAGATTGACGAACTGTCAAGAGTGTAACAAAAAATTAAATTGACGTCAGTTGCACAACTCTAAACCACAAACCCACATGATACGCGCAAAATGAATACAATTTAAAATAAAATCTAATATTGTGAATTTTAACAACTAACAATAAAAAAATATTATGAGCTTCCCCATTCGTTTTCGCGCCATTTTTTTTTCTCTAAGAAACGCCATGATAAATGGGGATTTATTTATTTATTTATGCATTTTATTTATTTTTATTTTAAGTGATAAAGAAATGTATAGTTTTAGGGTGATGGGAATGGGTATCTTACACACACACACACACACACACACACACACATACATTCGCATATATATATATATATGTGTGTGTGTGTGCGTGTGTGTGTTTAATATATAATTTTAAATCAATTATCACTGATATTTTCAGTATGTCAACTCCGATTATTTCAGAAAAAAATGAAATTGTTTTAAAAAAGTTCCACCTCTTTCTTCCGCCATTTTCCCTGTCCGTATTACTAAATATTTCATTTCTCTTGTGTGTGCGAGTGCTGTGCGACGTATTTAGTGGCAACATCTATTAGCTGTGACTTATATCTGTTATCACATTGTTATTCCAATTGAGAATTAGTTGATAACCGAAGTTCAAATATTCACTCTATAACAAAGACCAATGTGCATTTATTATATGAGAGAGGTATAGTCATCTAGATATGTTTCGCTGTATCAAAGTTTATCAGTACGGCTAGACAAACAACTACCTAGGACCAGGTTTTCATACATGAAATAAATGTCATAGTGTATAAGGATTATTTTATACTGGAGATATTCATAATCTTACACTATTTTCAAACGAGGGGAGATATAACATAGGAATATTTGGAATCAAGTCTCCCCTTACTGTTTAATTCAGATCGTTTGAAACCATAGCAGCAAGTCTCCCCTCCATCAAGACCAGAGGTTTTAAGGAAACACACACACACACACACACACACACACACATATATATATATATATATATATATATATATATATATATATATATATATATATTGTTTTGCTGTATCACACATCAGTGCGGTTAGACTAGCAAACCACAAGCCATGCTTGAAATTCAACCGCGTAGACGAATCGGATCTTCAAACCGTTACGCTACTCTGCTGCTGCTAAGACGGGTATGTGAATTAACAATGTTCAAACACGGTCCAAACGCCAAAGCTCCATTTGTTTACACAAAGAGTATCACTTAATACGCTAGTAGCAGTTTGTTTATCACTAGAAAGCCGTCTGGCGTTGCCCGGTCGTAATATACGCTAAAACATATTTCGTTCGTGTAGATGTCGTATTCATTTCCATAAAGCAAACTCTCTATTGATTATTATATTGTACCTAATATATACAGTAAATGATTTAGAAAGCAACTCCGGTTACATCAGCATCGAAATTAAAACATTCATCCATAGCCGTTATTTAGCGCTTCAGCATTCGTCGATATCATCTGAGCTATTGCCCTATGGATTAAAAAACAGGCTAAATATAAAGCGATTTCCAAATAACAATGTATATGGACGCATGCCAAGAAGATAGCCGAATTATCTCTGCTTTACAACCCGTTGTTTGTTAAAATGAACAATTACATTACACTGAGCGATTTAAACGACTTTAGACACACTGATGAGTTATGACGAAACTACACATCTTGGATATAAATATTAACTTGGATGTCGAATTGAAATTAATATTTGCTACTATTTACCGAAACATTTAGAAGATTTACTGTGGTTTGGTTCTATTTTTGATAAAGCTGTTTGAACTTTTAGGAACATAAATATTGAATGTTTAATACTTCGTATAGCACTTACGTCAGGTTTGAACTGGAAAATGCGTTTTCTTTTTCATTTTCTAAAAAAGAATCGACATTATAATTTGAATGCTTAATTTTATGATAAAATAAATACTGCTTCGAAACAGTTGTAAACAACTATACTCCATACGTTATTTGCTGTTTGATTTTAAAATATTTTCCCGATCTCTTTCTCCCTCTCTCTTTCTCTCTCTTATATATATATATATATATATATATATATATATATATATATATATATATATATATATATATATATATATATATATATATTTAATAACAGGGAGACCTGAAGTTTTCCGGGATTTAATGAGGATCGACAAATATTCCGCCTCCCATACTTATATTTCCCTCGAAATCGTTCAAATCAACCATTTTTTTAATCAAATCAATCGATTGTCTATTATAGTTAGGAACCGCCTCCCGCAGTGTACTGGGAATAATAATGGCTTGAATTAAAGTTTAAAATACAAAAGTCATGTATCATAGTTCAATTGTACTCTAAACAGAAGCAGTCATTTCGAACGTGCGTATGTCTTATAAAAATAATCTGCTGTTAATTTTATAGAGTCGGCCTTTCTGCTTGTGCTGTGATAAAAAAATCTCAAATTCACCTGTGACATTAGGTTGTATAAAAGTGTTAACTTTTCGTTCAAAAATCGGACTTACTTCTTTTTAATCGAATTATTTTGATTACCGATTTTTATACTTATCAGAGGCATTTCGATCCAAACCCTACGAAAGTGCACAACCAAACACAGCAAGTACTTTCGTGTCAAATTTAAAACGATCGGCCAGAGCCGTTTCATAGTTTACAGGGAACGAAGTCGTACACACACACAAAGTTACTTCTATATAATTTATATATAGTAATTTATGGTCTTTCGACGACGTTTTTAAACAATATTTCTCCTCTTTGCCGAAGTTTATTTTGAAACATGTGCGAAAGATGTCTTAATAGTTTTTTCTACCCCTTTCTTATTTACTCTCTCTTAATTGCATAATTTATGTTTTAAACGTTGAATTAGACTAAAGGAGAAACATCTTTTTGAAGTGTATTTTAGTTTCTGCTTGCTATCAAAGTTTGTCTTCTTTTATAGTCTACTAGCCTGGATGCCCGGCGTTGCCCGGGTGTTTAGAGGTGTGTGTTGAGAAAAAAAAAAACAATGGTAATAAGCAGGCTCGAACCCGTACAGCGAAGAAGTAAAAGAACGTAAAAAAAATGTGACGTCTTTGCCGATGTGTCCATCGCCAAACCGGAAATGGCGAAACTTTCAATTAAGGTCAATCAATCGAAAAGAGGGATTACGTACATCAAATCTGTTGCCAGGGATGCTGGGAAAATGGTGGGATCCTTCTACCGCTCCAGAAGATATATCACTACTGATGCCATTCTCTATCTTTATAAAAGCCAAGTACGTCCAGGGATGGAGTACTGCTGCCACATCTGGGCAGGAGCTACTAAAAACAGCCTATCCTGCCTTGACAGAGTACAAAATAGACTTCGTGGCTTAGTGGGGGATGCCCTTTTCTCTTCCCTGCAACCTCTCTCTTACAGAAGAGACGTTGCAAGCCTGTCTTTGTTTTATCGCTATTTCCATGGCAGGTGCTCGTCTGACCTCCTATCCCTCGTTCCCCCTCGCCAATCTTTAACGAGAAACATCCGTCTGGCTGAAACTACTGTCAATAATTTTCCCCACTCTTTATCTGTGCCTAAATCCAAATGTAGATTCCACGAGCAAAGTTTCTTTCTTAGAACTGCACGCCAGTGGAACTCTCTGTCGCTTGCCTGTTTCCCACCTAACTACAACTTGGACGTCTTCAAGTCCAACATAAACAAACTCCTGACAAACCGCCCCCTTAAGTAAGACACTCTATCAAAACCCCCAATACTAATGATTACTACAATACAATCTCATTGATTACTGTACACGCAATAACCCTTATCCCTGAGTGGCCTTCGGGTCTTGATAAGTGGTGACCCCCATGTAAAAAAAATATATATCTGCGAAAAAAAAAGCGACCCCTCCTTGTATGAAATGGCCCATTTGTGGGCGAAGGAATTTATATTGTTAGACAATCTTTCGATATTTATCGTCCGAATGGTTGGTCTTAAGAACGATGCCGATCTCATGAAAATCCATCGTCTCTGTCGAAAGTTTTAGGCATACACACATACACACATACATTCATTTAAACAGGCAGGTGAAATTTATATTATAGATGTTTCAACCAAAACAATATCGCAACAATTATTAATAATGGTACTGCGCTCAGTATTTTTCAAATGTATAATAAAAGTATGTACCCAGAAAAATCTGTTTAAATATCTATGTGTGGGTCTAGAATATTTAGTTTGTAATAGATAGAGCAAATTCAGTAAGAGAGTTTAAGTGGGAGAACTCGATGCGCAGCGGAGCATGAATAAAAGTTAAAAGAAGATCGTTTACCTTTTAACTTTAACTTGTAACCGAAATTTATTTAAACCGAATAGCGCATTTTTAACTGAACAAGTTGTTTAAGGGTGTCGCTTAAATGAAAAGTAATAAAAAACCATTGACCAGCTAGCTCATTTGAAAAGGCACTATTGGATTGAAATAGATTTCTGATATTTGGCCAAGTTTTTATTTGTCTTCGGCTAACACACACACACACACACACACACACACACACACACACACACACACACACACACACACACACATATATATATATATATATATATATATATATATATATATATATATATATATATGTTTACTCCATTATGATTTTATAGAGATATTATTCTATAATCTCTGTAAGACAAGGCAAATAGTTATCTCGTCAATATAAAACCGATCACCTCTGAGAAAATTGACCGTACATCTAAAAGGGTTATATTGCGTTGGGCCCAAACCCGCAAGCTGAAGCACAATACACGGACATAATCTGTCTTTCGGGTTACATCTGTTAAGAGCCGTCTGTGGGCCCGAATTCGTCCTGGCCTACTTTCTCTTGGATTTATAAAACAGCTTAATTGGATCCTTTCGCCTCGGTTTAATGTGATGCGGGAAGAAATTTTTCAGGTTAAAACATTGAGACAGACGGTGAGAGGCAGAGAAAGGAAGGACAATGCTGATAAGTTCAGGTTGCACTATCACACGTAGATATTTTCAGTTTTTGTTTTACGAACGAATTCAGTTTTCGATTATTGGAGTTTGTCTGATTCAGATTTAAGTGACCTTACAAAAAGAATTTTAAAATTATATCTGTCTTGCGTTTTCCTCTGTAGTTTTTTTTAAATTTATTTATTTTTTTATTTTTTTTTTTTCGTGAACTCGTTTATTAGTTTTCCTTCCCTTAATTAGTTCCTGGATATTTTTCTTTATTAATCTGATCCATTGTTTTTCTTTTATTAATCCATTCCTCCTTTTTTTCTTTCGTTTTTTCTTTCGCTAATTCCTTCCTTTGTTTTTCCTCCTTTCGACTGTTCCTTTGTTTTTTTTGTTTATTTTTCTCCGATAAATTGTTCTTTTTTTACCTTCATTAATTCTTTATATCGTTTTTCCTTCGTTAATTCATCTTTTTTCTTTTGTTTTGTTTAGAGTTATTTTTTTTCCGTTCGTTATTTATTCGTTAAGTTTTTACTTCGTTAATGGTGTCTCTTCGTTAATGTTTCTCTTCATTTTGTTTTTTCATTGATTTTATTCTGTTTTTGCAACTATTGTTTGTTTATTCCGAATTTGCATGTTAGACAACCATTTTTGCGTTCGTTATTCTCTTTCTCGCGTTCTTTCTTTCGTTTCTACCATTTTTTTTTCTTTCGGTCTTTTTCCATTCTTTCTGCATATGTTATTCCGTTAGTCTTGGGTTCTTCATCTCGTTTTTTACTGTTGGCTATTTCGGTATTCTTGCGTCTGCAATTATTTCTTATTAGTTATTGCGTTTTCCGACGGTTGTGGCACTGTTTTCGTCCGTTATTGCGTTGTGTTTGCGTCCGTTATTCTGCTATCTTTGCGTCCGTTATTCTGCTATATTTGCGTCCGTTATTCTGCTATATGTGCGTCCGTTATTCTGCTATATGTGCGTCCGTTGTTCTGCTATATTTGCATCCGTTATTCTGCTATATTTTCATCCGTTATTCTGCTATATGTGCGTCCGTTATTCTGCTATATTTGCGTCCGTTATTCTGCTATATTTGCGTTCGTTATTCTGCTATATTTGCGTCCGTTATTCTGCTATATTTGCGTCCGTTATTCTGCTATCTTTGCGTCCGTTATTCTGCTATATTTGCGTCCGTTATTCTGCTATATTTGTGTCTGTAATTCTGCTATATTTGCGTCCGTTATTCTGCTATATGTGCGTCCGTTATTCTGCTATACGTGCGTCTGTTATTCTGCTATATGTGCGTCTGTTATTCTGCTATATGTGCGTCCGTTATTCTGCTATATTTGAGTCCGTTATTCTGCTATGTTTGCATCTGTTATTCTGCTATATTTGCGTCCGTTATTCTGCTATATTTGCGTCTGTTATTCTGCTATCTTTGCGTCCGTTATTCTGCTATCTTTACATCCGTTATTCTGCTATATTTGCGTATGTTATTCTGCTATCTTTACATCCGTTATTCTGCTATCTTTACATCCATTATTCTGCTATATTTGCGTCCGTTATTCTGCTATCTTTGCGTCCGTTATTCTGCTATCTTTACATGCGTTATTCTGCTATCTTTACATCCGTTATTCTGCTATCTTTACATTTGTTATTCTGCTATCATATATAAGAGTAGAATAACGTGAAGTATTCCGTTTTGTTTCCGATATTCTGTTATTTTCATTATTCCCGATTTTTATTATTCAGTTTTCGTTCCAGAATTCCTGTTATTCGTTCAGTATTGCTTTTATCCATCTCGTTATTTATTCCGTTCTTATTCCGTTTCTTTTAATTTAATTTTGTTTCCCTTCACACACTTCTACCGTTATTCTTTTTCTCCACCAAACGCACAAAACCTCTCCTTCGTTTTTTGTAGTCTTCCTTATCACCTTTCATCTTCAATTCTCCTTCAAACATTTTTTCCTGATAGCTTTTTACCCATATTCCTTCCTATATAGAGACAGAAAAAGAAATACAATAACCCCCAACAAACAAACACAAAACAAAACCGTCACAAATACAACAACAACAAAAAAAAAAATCACCTCGGCGCAAGTTTCCCTTTTTGTACTAATTGTCGTCCCTTTCCGTGGTCAGAACATCAGTTAAGAAGAATGGACGAGATACGATGAAAGGAAAAAAAAGCGGGAAAACAACGACAAACAATTTGGACCAATGAAATAAAGGACGATTTACATCAATCCCCGCCCTTTCTACCTTTCAATTTCCTTTTCACTTGCAAAGTGAATTGCCGTTAAATCTTCCGCCGTCAGGAGGCGACCCGCACAAAATATCAAATATCTCGCCTGCAGATGACGGTCGCATTGGTTTGCAGTTCGTTCTTTTCGAATTTTCTTTGTCTTTATATTTATTTGTTGTTGTTTTTTATTGTGTAGGGAAGCAGAGTAAAATAATAAGCAGGTTAAATGTGGAGTCATACCCAGGTACGTACACTGACTCAGTAGAGCTGTTTAGTATAAATATTTGTTTTGGTCATCCAAATATAATTTATCTACATATTTGCCATCATGGTTCGATCAGAAATGTAAATAGGAAAATAGTCATTGAGATTCTTATTTAAAAAAATTGAACGATGGTATAAGGGATATATACCCCCCCCACACACACATATATATATTATATGAAATCATTTTCTTATTTCTATTCCTTCTGACAATGTTTTCTTTTCTTACTCTCTTTTTCTAACTTTCTTTTTTTTTCTGGCTTTCTTTTTTTTTTCTGACTTTCATTTCCTTTCTGGCTTTCTTTTCCTTTCTGACTTATTCTCTTTTCTGATTTCTTTTCCTTTCCGACTTTTCTTTTCTGACTTATTTTCTTTTCTGACTTATTTTATTTTCTGACTTATTTTTTTTCCTTTCTGGCTTATTTTCCTTTCTGATTTCCTTCCCTTTCTGACTTCTTTTCCTTCCTCTGGCGTCTTTTCCTTCCTCTGACTTCTTTTCCTTCCTCTGACTTCTTTTCCTTCTTCTGACTTCTTTTCCTTCCTCTGGCTTCTTTTCCTTCCTCTGGGGTCCTGGATATGACTTAAACTATATCCAGTGGTGAGGCCCCATCTTGCGGGCTTTGGGGAGTGTGGAGCCACCCTTTAATTACCATTGCTCCCAGGTCCACTCTGACCCGAAGTGGTAGTACCTGTTAGGGTTCCAACTATGGGCTAAATAGAAACCGACTTGAAAACGTCAAATATATTCTATTAAAAAAATTTTTCTTCAAAATTTTTAGATTCGGCATTAAATGACCTGAAAAGGGTTGATATGCCGTAAAACAAAAACAACCAACCAACCAACCTTCCTCTGGCTTTCTTTCTTTTCTGGCATTATTTATTTTTTTACTTTTTTTCTTACGTTCTTTCTGTTTCTCACTTTCTATATTTTTCTGACTTTCTTTTCTTTCTGACTTTTTATTCTTTTCTGACTTTTTCTTGTTCTGGCTTCCTACTTTTCTGACTTTATTTCTTTTTTATTTTATTTTTTATCTTTATTTTCTTTCTTTGTTTACTTTTCTTTCAATTTTAGCTCATTTTCTGTATCCGATTCTTATTTTTCTGTTCTTTCATCACTTTTCTTTCTCCTTTTTCTTTTCTTCCATTATTTTCGTTTTTTCCCCTTCATATTTTATATTTTCCCCTTCTTCTTTTCATTTTTTTTTCATTTTTGTCTTTATTTCTTCTATTCTTAATTTCTTACTTTCTTCAATTTTTAATTATCTTTTCTTTTTCTTTCTAATCATTTTACGTTCCTTTTTTTCTCTTAATCTTTTCCTCTTTCGTTATTTCTCTTTTTTTCCTTTTTTCTTTGCTTTTCTTATCTCTGTATATTTTTTCTCTATTTTCTCTACTTGCAACAGAAAAATATCGTAAGTCTGGTCTTGTTATGTAGAGACCTAGAAATGAAGTCTAGAAGAAAAATGACAAATCCTCCATTCTACTAAATAGAAAAGAGTACGACTGATACTGTAAAAAAAAAAATAACTACACACACACACACAATCAAAGGTTACATTTTTATGACAGATTGTAAATGAGACGACAATATTGCGCACAAGCAAAAAGGGGGTGACGAGATCGGGCGAGAGGGTGAGGCATTAGCGGTTAAAAATCTTGTTTGGGTGAGGGATTTATCCTACTATTGGACAAGGCTAGCCATTATTAGCACTAAACAAGATAAAAAAAAACTCCTCGCACAAGAGAGCGCCTGATAGACTAAAATAGAAAAATAAGAGCGGAGATCTGCTTAAGTGGGATTTAAGACTAGGGTTACGTAGTTGGAGGGGAGTGTTTGTCGGCCAGTCAAGCTCAGAGTTCTGATTCAACTCGAGATAAGGTGTCCGGCCAAGTGCGTTTGAGGGCTTTGGGCGTGGCCTTATTATAAAACGGACAACTTAAAAGAAAAGCATGTATTTAAAAACAAGTCCTGCTATAAGGGGACACGAAACTCTACGAATGCTGTCCCCTTCCCCCTTCCAAATAACTCACATAAAGAAGGTATGTTTAATAAACTGTGATTAGTACCTTTAATGCATGAGCTATCTCTTAATTTATTTGTACTTTAATATGGTTTTTGATAAAACTGAGGACAGTAGAATATATTAATATATTAGACATTATATTAGCAATTGTTATATTATTATATTATTAATTAATAACTATTCTATTATAATTAATGTTGTTTATTAAAACATATAGCGTGGAAATAAATTAACCGATTATTGTCTGTATTTTCACTTTAATTTATTATCGAAATCCTCCTGTAATGTAGTATTATCTATATACCTATAAAAGCAAACGTGTCTGGGTGTGTCTGTGTACATTTCCCTACGCAATAACTCTGTTAATTTTAAGGCTACAGACTTGAAATTTGGTATACAGGGTACTGAGATTTGGGAAAATCTTTGCGATTGGTTTTCGGCCAGAAATTTGGCTGCTAATGGGTCAAAGTTCAACGATTTGACCTTTGAAAACTCTACCAACTCCTCCGACAATTTTGGGTCTAAACACTTAATATTTTAGATATAGGTTCCTTGGACATGGATCTAACTTAATAACTTGATTTGAACCCCAAACAATAAATGTTAAGGGGTCATAATAGAGGTCAACTTAAACAAAAATTGACCGCTTTTTTTTTTTTTTTTGCTCAACATACACCTCCAAACACCCACGTAATGCCGGGCTGAAATGCTAGTATATCTATAAAAGTGAAAATGCCTCTATGTGTACATTTCCTACCTAATAACTCTGTCAATTTTCTGTCTACAGACTCGAGATTTAACATACGAGATATTGAGAGTTGGAAACATCTTTTTAATCAGTTTTCGGTTAGAAATTAGGCTGGTAAAGGGTCAAAGTTCAACGATTTGACTTTTGAAAACTCTACCAAACTCCTCCACCAAGTTTGAGTCTAAACACTTTGAATTTTATATAGAGGTTACTTGGACATGGAACCAACTAGATAATTTGATTTGAGCTCAAAACAATAGATGTTAAGAGGTTATAATTGGGGTCAAAGTTTGAAAAAATTGACCTCTGTAGTCTCTACCGAATTATTCAGCCAATTTTTGGTCTAAACATTTAAGATGTATTCAGACATAGAGCAAGCTTTTTCTTTTTTGCTGAAAATGTAGCTTCCAAAGGTCAAAGTTCAAGAGAATTGTTCTTTAGTGTCTCTAACAAACTATTCAGCCAATTTTGGGGCTAAACATTTCAAAGTTTACATAAAGAGTAATAATGCAATAACCTTTTTAATCAGTTTTGGGGCGAAAGTTTTGCTTCCAAAGGTCAAAGTTCAAGAGAATTGTTCTTTAGTGTCTCTAACAAACTATTCAGCCAATTTTGGGGCTAAACATTTCAAAGTTTACATAAAGAGTAATAATGCAATAACCTTTTTAATCAGTTTTGGGGCGAAAGTTTTGCTTCCAAAGGTCAAAGTTCAAGAGAATTGTTCTTTAGTGTCTCTAACAAACTATTCAGCCAATTTTGGGGCTAAACATTTCAAAGTTTACATAAAGAGTAATAATGCAATAACCTTTTTAATCAGTTTTGGGGCGAAAGTTTTGCTTCCAAAGGTCAAAGTTCAAGAGAATTGTTCTTTAGTGTCTCTAACAAACTATTCAGCCAATTTTGGGGCTAAACATTTCAAAGTTTACATAAAGAGTAATAATGCAATAACCTTTTTAATCAGTTTTGGGGCGAAAGTTTTGCTTCCAAGAGGTCAAAGTTCAAGAGAATTGTTCTTTAGTGTCTCTAACAAACTATTCAGCCAATTTTGGGGCTAAACATTTCAAAGTTTACATAAAGAGTAATAATGCAATAACCTTTTTAATCAGTTTTGGGGCGAAAGTTTTGCTTCCAAAGGTCAAAGTTCAAGAGAATTGTTCTTTAGTGTCTCTAACAAACTATTCAGCCAATTTTGGGGCTAAACATTTCAAAGTTTACATAAAGAGTAATAATGCAATAACCTTTTTAATCAGTTTTGGGGCGAAAGTTTTGCTTCCAAGAGGTCAAAGTTCAAGAGAATTGTTCTTTAGTGTCTCTAACAAACTATTCAGCCAATTTTGGGGCTAAACATTTCAAAGTTTACATAAAGAGTAATAATGCAATAACCTTTTTAATCAGTTTTGGGGCGAAAGTTTTGCTTCCAAGAGGTCGAAGTTTACAGAATTAACCTTGAGTCTGAACACTTGAAATTTTAGATGTATGTTACTTGGGTATGGGTCAAACATTTCAGTTTTATTTGAGCCCAAAACAAAAAATATTAAGGGGTCCAAATTGGGGTCAAATTTTTTAAAAAATATTGACCTCTGCGGTCTCTACCAACTTTTCTCTATGGTTGTTAAGGAAGCCTATTATATAGAAAGGCATTACCGTACAAATGCCCACTTTATATATATATATATATATATATATATATATATATATATATATAAAGTGAACATTTGTACGGTAATGACTTTCTATATAATAGAATTATGATATATATATATATATACATATATATATACATATATATATATACATATATATACATATACATATATATATATATATATATATATATATATATATATATATATATATATATATATATATATCGAAGCAATAGAAGTAATTACTTCCTGAAGACAGAGCGGGTTTAAGGCACTGAAGAAACATGAGTCCAAGTGAACGTAGCCAATAACTAAACAAAGACGGCTTTATTTGATAGCTTCAGTAAGTGTGCCAATGCGTAATTAGTTATTTAAAAAAAATGTATTGTCAGGTATAGAATTTCCTATTTTACCTGCTCGTGTTTACTCATCGTCTACTGGGAATCGCGGATCGTTTATCCAACAGGTGCTCGTTACATCCACCGACAATTCATCAAAATACGCGACGATCCTCGCTTGCTTAATTGTCATTCCCGACAGAAATATGATCTTTATCGTTCTAACGGCGCTTAGGAACATCGAGAATCAATTTTCAGTTGGTAATCTACTAGCAGTAACCTGCATAATATTCTGCCTGTTTCTTTCTTAGTTACTCTGTACGTTACGCATAAAAAGAAAATGCATTTGTCTTTAAAAGATCAGGGCGTTACGCTTTATTAAAAAAAAAAAGAAAGTATACAACTCCAACAGAAGGCCAAAGTTGCGAAATTTATCTTTAAAAGACCAGTACGGCTATCTTTGACAAGATTGTGAGAGTGGCATCTCTTTGATGTGGCCTCGTTTTCAAATATATTCATAATGATATATAACTAGCGGGACCTATGGAAATTCCACAGCGGCATCTTACATATGCACTATCTTGCTGCTGGGCCTTCTGTGGTCGTTCAGCGTGAATGGAGGCATTGCGTTATTAGTTTAGTCGTTTTGTTTAAACTGTAAAAGTATTTATCTAAGTAATCTGGTTAATGTAGTGTCAGAATATGTCTGGTTATAACGGTTTATCAGTAATATTCTAATAGGAGTTAGTGATGTGTTTCCATTGTATGGACGCCCAGCGCGAAAGGAAACCCACGATATCATTATTGCATTTTTAAACAGAACAGACCCTACCCTTGGATCCTAGCCAGAAGATCAAGAAAGTATATTTTAGTTTCATGTACGAACCAAAAGCCACATAGTTTGTTTATTTTATTTTATTATATACTTTTTTGTTACATTGCGTCTTCGGTGATCTGAAGATCTTATTTATTCAAAAGAATGATAGAAGGTGATTACATATTACGAACTTTTTATTAGCGTATCTATATACTAATTTAATATTCGTAGTATGTTAGGACCTTCTATCCTCCTTTTTAATAGTTCCTGGATATGACCTTAAACGATATCCGATGGTGAGGCCCCAGCTTGCGGGCTTTAGAGAGTGTGGAGGCATCCCTTAATTGCTATTGCTCCCAGGTCCACTCTAACTCGCAGTGTTAGTACCTGTTAGGTTCCCAACTATGGATTAAATAGAAACCGACTTTATATATATATATATATATATATATATATATATATATATATATATATATTCTATTTAAAAAATTTCTTCAGAACTAATGGATTCGGCATTAAATAACTTGAAAAGGGTTGATATGCCGTAAGACAAAAACAGCCAAACAGCCAATCCTTTTTAATAAAAAGCTCTCGACCGAATAATTTACACAATTTAATAATTTAATTCGTACGTACGGACGTACGTTACAGGTACTAGGCTATTAATATATAGAGATGATTTCTATAATGATGTGCATACAAAAAAAAAACGAACTCGTATTAATTTCAGTAAAATGGTATTCAGAATAAAGAGAGTATTCTAAAGAAATAATGCAAAAAAAAAGAACATTGTCAGTCAATAGGTTCGCGATTCAAGCTTGCCCTTTAAAATTGTATTGTTTGTATTGAACTATGTAGCACAATACTACTTTCTGATTATTTGTTAGTATTTATTAATTTATTTCATTTAAGTCAGTTGCATATTTAAAATACAATGGGCACTATTTTCATAGAAATGTGAATTAACTCATAAACTGCGTGTTATTTTGTTTCTGTTAAAACAAATTGTATACTATATCCTGAAAAATATCAGTTTCACCAAAACATATTGTTTGATTAGATATATTTCGAATTCTGTGGAATTTTCGGAGGATTCTGCTGGTTATTATTATTAACCGGGAGTTCTCACCCACATCATCATCATCATCATCATCATCATCAGAGATTGCTTACTGACAAAAGTCGATGGTGTTCCCTAGAATACGGGGAACAATAAGTCTCCCAAAAAATTCCAGTACACTGCACCTCTTTCGCTAAGCCTTTGCAAATGAATTTGCGTTATCCCAACATACATTTTTAATCGAATTCTCATCACTATAATTAACACTATCATTGCAATGGCAATAAGTCCCACACCACCAAAGTTCCAGCCCTCTTTGCACTGATTCAGTGGAGGTTTGGTTTGTGCTTTCTCTCATCGATTTTTCCATCCTCCGCGAATCCTCTCGACTATTTGCTTGTTGGTTGGTTGCTTCTGTTTGACGCCATATCAACCCTTTTCAGGTTATTTAATGCCGAATTCAGTGATTTTGAAAAACATTTTTTTTAATAGATTTTTTTTTTTTTTTTGTAAAGTCTGCTCCTGTTTATACCATAGTTAGGACCCTAACAGGTACTACCACTCCGAGTCAGAGTGGGCCTAGGGGCAATGGAAATTAAGGGGTGGCTCCAAATTCCCCCAAACTGCAAGCTGGGGCCTCATCATCGGATATAGTTTAAGGTCATATCCAGGAGCCGACTATTTTGTGTGGCTTCAGTCGACACAGAAACTATAATGTATTATTATTATTATTAGTAGTAGTAGTAGTAGTAGTAGTAGTAGCAGCAGCAGCAGTAGATCGTCATCCCCATTAGCAATCGATTTGTGTAGTACTATTGCTAAATCAAATTGATGGCTATTAGAGATTTGGTATCTGTCTATCTGAATGCAATACTCTGATATTACTTCGACTGTTTGTATTATTTAACTATGTAATATATATATATATATATATATATATATATATATATAATATTGTTATATATATACACACATACATAATATTGTTATATATATATATATATATACACACACATACATAATATTGTTATATATATATACATACATACATAATATTGTTATATATATATATATATATATATATATATATATATATATGTGTATATATACAGTGTTATTTATATAGACAAATATTACATAGTTGCTACACTGAACATGCTAATATTTCCGAAAGATTGATTTATTAAAAACCAAAGACTCTTTGCCAGGCAACACTTTTCATTTAAATGTCAGCTATGATGATTTTTATATCTGTTGCCTGACGAACAGCCTTTGGTGTTTTTTTGTTCCGAAAAATTAGCAATGTTCAGTGTAGCATCTAGATTTAGATATTCATATCAAGCTCTCTTCAGCCAATACTCATCAGCTAATGGTAATTCGTGTATCACTTCTCAATATTCTCAACTCAAGATAAGGTGTATATATATATATATATATATATATATATATATATATATATATATAATTCTTTACTTCTATATTTTACAAAGCCTACTGACTGGCAATATCTTTCCTCCGTGCGCTTGAAACTGCTGTTGAGTTATTCCGCAGCTTTTTACTCTTATATATTGACGCGGAGTCGGGGGCGGTAAAAATATGAAAATCCTGCTCGTCAGATGCGGGCGAACCTTCTGCCTTTTGTAATGGCTTCCAATCAATCATGTTTTCAAAATTCCTTTTACGATAAGTGCCCGCGATGCCTGTCTCATTTTTTTCCTTTTATGATTATACTTATTTCGAATTTGCTATATTTATTTTTTAGTTGGTTTCTTGCATATTGCTTGACATCTTCTGATAATGTTTTATTCTAATATCTAGCCATATAGGTATTGGGTGGGCTATCTATTTTCTTTTTTTTTTCTTTTTACGGAGAAAGGAGGCTCGATTAAGTGAAGGTGATGGGGGTACGAGTTTTCTTTTTTTCTCTCTTCTTTTTACGTTTAACCACATGGACACAATTCTCTTTCACTATAATTGTTTGATATTGAGATTTTTTTTCTATTATTGTAAAAAAGAAAAAAATCAATTTCTATTATAATGCGTAATTGTCTTCCTTTTAAACGATTAACACCCTCATAAAAACAATTTAAATATAAATTTCGTGCAATTATTCAAATAGAGACGTGCAATCTTTACTGGCACGCTTCTTAACCGTGCTAAACGTGACCCAGATATCTCTAAATAGGCAGATATTCGGACTAGTGATGGGACGATACCAATATTTTCCCTGTATCGATTCCGTTCTAATATCCCAAATCCGATGCAATTAGCTATTTCCATTATTCTAAATTCTCCAAATATTTAGCTGTAGAGTTGCTTTTTTCTCCTTGTATAAATCTCTAAATTATCTTGGGAACTATTAGATTAATAATACATAAGAATAATAAAACAAATAATTAAAAAAAACATTAAACACGAACAACACCTGAATTTTTTTTTTTAAACATCGCCTCTTTATTTAACAGATTCTTACCTATACAAAAAAAAAAAGAGGTAGGAAAAGTCAACCAAACTTTTATTTAAATGAAGCCAAGCCATTGGTTAATGAAACGCTATATAACTACATATATACTATAATTCAACATTGATATATATTGTCTCCTTTTTTAGTAATGAAACGATAAGGGGATTTTTTTTGGGGGGGGTCTGATATAATTACAGATTCTTTTCTACATTTACAATTCCGATAAAATAACCGATTCCGATATTTTATAGACGTTTACCTTTTGATCTTTTTGCTTGTTTCTTTTTTACTTGTTTCAAATACGTTTTCGAATTTTCTTAAAAAGGTAATTTTTGCATATAGTTTCGCAAACGTACAATACATTTGCGGATGGGACCTTACCTTTACTGGTAGTTTAAAATCATTATATACTTATCATTTTATTATTCGTATAATAAACTAGCATTTCAGCCGGTGTTCCCGGGTGTTTCGGGCGTATGTTGAGCAAAAAAAACAACAAGAAAAAAACGTACTGCAAATGGAGGAAAAGAACGTGGAAAACCTGACGTCTTTGCTGCTAAAAAGCTTGCCCTATCTTTGAATACCCTTTATGTAAAATTTCAAATGTTTAGACCAGAAATTGCCTGATTAATTTGTTAGAGACCGCAATTTTGACCCCCTTAACATTTACTGTTTTGGGCTCAAATCAAGTTATATAGTTAGATCCAAGTCCAATGATCCTCTATCTAAAATGTCAGGTGTTTAGACCCAAAATTGGCGGAGGAGTTTGGTAGAGTTCTCAAATGTCAAATAGTTGAACTTTGACGTTTAACAGTCAAATTTATGGCAGAAAACGGATTACAAAGATTTTCCCAAATCTCAGTACCCTGTATATCAAATTTCGAATTTGCACATTGACAGTTATTGCGTAGGGAAATGTACACAGACATACACACACACAAAGACACTTTCACTTTTATAGATATACTAGCATTTCAGCCGCAGTTGCCCATGTGCTTAGAGGTGTGTGTTGAGCCAAAAAAAAGTGGTAGTAGGAAGGCAGGCTCGCACCCGTACCGGAAAGGAGGAAAAGAACAGGGGAAAAACGTGACGTCTTTACTGTTACGACCACCGGCAAACCAGAAGTGACGTAGGTTTAAATAAAGGCTAGAAAATCGAAAGGAGACGATTACTCTCGAACATATCGGCGAAAAAAAGCGACCCCTCCCTGTTGAAAAGGGCCCAGTTGAGGGTGAAGGAATTAATGCTTTTAGCCAATTCTTCGGTATTTGTCGTCTGAAGGGTTGAGCTTCAAAACGATATTGATCTAGTAAAAATCCGTCGCCTCTATCACACAGACAGACACTTTCACTTTTATAGATATATAGATAAATTGACAATTCGGCGTTCTTGAACGAGCTTTCCTCTTCTGCCGTAAAATCAATTCGATTTCACGTTTTTGTTTAATCTTTTTTTCTGCGGATTATCTCCGATAACAGACTTGACTTTTATATCAGCAGGGCGTTTTTTTTTTATATTATTATGATTTTCGATTATACCATTCTATTTAATTGTATACCCCAAATTACGGTCAATCAGAACAGCCATCCTGATTAAGGTGTTACGTGTCCGCTGTGGTGTAATAATTTATAAGGAAGAACGAAAAGAAATTGTAATAATAAAAACTGAAATAATCAAAGAAGTGGGATATGAATTTCTAATTGAAAAGTGATCCCTCAACGATAATCTGGCAACAAATTAAGAAAACGTAAAAAGGAATTAATTTTACGGCAAGTGGGACAGCTGGTTCAGGTACGAAGTGGAGAAAGCTGGTTCTTGTCCAAAGTGGGGAAAGCTGGTTCTGGTCCAAAGTGGGGAAAGTATGCTTATACTTATATAGAGCTAGTTAAGGTCCAAATTAGAGAGAGCTGGTTCAGGTTCAAAGTGGGGAAAGCTGGTTCAGGTTCAAAGTGGGGAAAGCTGGTTCAGGTTCATAGTGGATAGATCTGGTTCAGGTCCAAAATGGATAGATCTGGTTAAGATCCAAAGTGGGGAAAGCTGGTTCTGGTTCAAAGTAGGGAAAGCTAGTTCTGGTCCGAAGTAAGGAAAGCTGGTCCAGGTTCGAAGGAAACAAGCTAGTTCAGGTCAAAAGTGGGGAAAACTTGTTTAGGTAAAAATGGGAAAAGCTGTGTCGGGTCGGAAGTGGGGAATTTTGTTCAGGTCAGAAACGGTGAAGTTTGTTCAGGTCGGAAGTGAGGAAGTTTGTTCAGGTCGGAACAGGGAAAGTTTGTTCAGGTCGGAACAGGGAAAGTTTGTTCAGGTCGGAACAGGGAAAGTTTGTTCAGGTCGGAACAGGGAAAGTTTGTTCAGGTCGGAAGTGGGGAAGTTTGTTCAGGCCCGAAGTAGGAGGTAAGCTGGTTCAGGTCTAAAGCTGGGCGGGGGAAGCTGGCTTAAGTCCGAAATGGTAAGAGTTTGTTCAGGTACAAAGTGGGAAAAGCTAGTTCAGGTTCGAAGGAAACAAGCTGGTTCAGGTCAAAAGTAGGGAGAGCTGGTTCAGGTCGGATTTGAAAGGGGGGGGGGAGCTCATTCAGCTCAGAATGAAGGAAAACTTGTTCAGCTTAGAAAGGAGGAAATTCAATCAGGTCCACCGACATTTTATTTTATTTATTTTAAATAATAAAAACAAATAATAAAAAGGATCTTTTTTGTTATCGGAAAATATGTGCAGTTTTTTTTCTGAATCTGATACCGATTCCAATATTTCACAAACATTCACTTTTTCAGATGCTGATTCCGATTATTCGTCCCACTGGAATATTTTGTATTTCGTTGTCTTCCTACATGTGTTCATAACGCGTTAAAGTTTCTTACATAACAACACCGTATTTGCAATGTGGCAGTCAATTACGTGACACGTTTCGTTAATAAATTCTTTACTGTACCTCTATTGTTCATTAATTGTTTGTAGGATTATAGTTGTTTGTTATTTAGTTCGCTCCGTAAAAGAAAATTGTATCTAGTTAATGGTTTTTCTATTTTCCCTCATCAATAGTAGATAAAAGCATTTCTCACTTGAGAAAGACGTCGACGGTATTAGAACCGAAAGTGGTGTTTATTACAATATAATCGAACGCATCTTTTGTTTCGTTAGTCTGTCCGTTCTATGGTTGGCTGCATCTGTTTTCGGCTCTGGAAACAAACCCTTCTCAACACAAATGATAGACGCAAGTCTGTGTTTTTATTTATTCATTTTTTTTTTTTTTTTACAAATATTTTTTTTATTCAGCCATTGATGTTACCACGTCGAACCTGCGGCGACAATGAACCACTGTAAGAAAGGAGGGACATTTAATTTGCTATGATCTCTCCCCAATCTCCATGTGGCTTTTCTCCCCGTCTCAACGAAGAATCTGTTCGCTCATCTTCTCTTGGGTCCAGATATCGGCTTTTTGATCCGCTGTCACTGGCATCTAACATCAGGATTTCTGATCTCGTAATAATCGCGTTCTACCCAATACAGCATCATTTCAGGTCAACGTGTGATCTGCGCTATGCGAACTGTCTCTCTAATTTGTTGTAACATTAAGTAAACAAACCATGCGCGCAACAGATTTTTCAAATGATCACGAGTCTCAATTCTTTATATCGCACAACCGCAACTACAAGTCTGTCTATGTAGGGCCCATTATCTAGCAATAATACTAATTCGGGCTAAGTTTTCATTATTATTCAAATAAACTGGGCCTAAGTTGTACCTAAGCAAACGTGACAAACATAACCATCACGCTGACGGATAGAAAGAATCATATTTATTTATTTATTTACGGACTGTTATCCTCATCTTCATTGTTGCTGTTTCACGATATTTCGGCAACTTCCCCTGGCCAGAGGAATAATCAGGCTGGTTTCAGTATTGTGGAAGGTCATGTATGTGATGTTCTCGACGTATGACCAAACGAAGTAGTTCAGTGGGTTCAGCTCGGAGAAGGAAGGGGGCCAGTTAAAGAAGGGTACAAAATCGTAGCTGTCCTTCTGAAGCTAAGCCTGGGTGTTTTTGGATCTTGCGGCGGGCGCCGAGTTCTGCTGCCACACCCAGGATCTGCCCACAGCCACCTGTTTGCACCAGGGCATCACCACATTCTTCATCACATTCGGATACACTTTGGTGTTGACTTTCAAGCCGACTTCGAAGAGTGGAGGGGCATGCTGTGGTTCACACTTGAAACTACACCTAATATCATAAGCATGGCTGGAAATTTTGTTTTCATCCCTCTGGGCACGTCCCTATTGATCATGGCTATCTAGCTGGCAATGGTCCTGTTGTCATAACTTGGATTAATATAAAGAAGGAGAAAGCTTCTATCCCTCTTTGGAATTGTAAAAAAAATGGCCAACTTGTAGATGGTCTATAACAAACAAAAAGTCGGTTTTCATCAAACGGAAATGGAATCATGTCGGTCTTCTCTAGATCGACAATTTTATCGTTCCACACTATATATTCGTTATGATACTATCTATCCAAGTTTTCAAAAAATATGAGCACATTTACTTGTTAGTCGTTAATTTATATAGCCCTTGCCTTGTTTTCAATATGATTATAATCTTCTATACAATGAGTCTCTCTTTCGTTACCGCGTTGGCTCTCTCTTTTTTTTCGCGCGCTTTTTCCCAAATGAATTCCTTGTAAACGTCTGTCAAATCTATCGTCATTTTTTTTTCCTTCTCAATCAAACCGCGTCCATGATTGTTAATTTATTTCTTTTATTCTCGATTCTTTCTTTATACTTAATGTTATTACTCGCTCGTTTGAATCCAATATAGGCCGATAGAAAAATTAAAGCCTCGCATGAAACTAAATCACTACTACTACTACTACTACTACTACTACTACTACTACTACTACTTATCTAACGCGAGTTGTGACATCCCATTATTATTATATAGGAGAGGATAGTATCGACGTCTACACATGTT
>NC_136521.1:38572394-38574894 GCF_053919585.1 Euprymna scolopes
AAATCTGTCGCCTCTGTTGAAAGTTTAAGGCAGACATACATACATTTAAATAGATAGGTAAAAATTATATCGTGGATCATATTGGACCCAATATATAATAATGATTTGAAAAGTTTAAAAGAAATGACTCGTGCGCCATCACCGAGAATCCAAACCAACACGTTTAACTTACGATTTGCTTTTTGCTTTGGCGTTGATGTCTGAGCTATGAAGACATGTTTGCTGCAAGGCTAAGAATTGAAACATGAACCAATAGCTATTACGTTATGCATGCATATTCCTAATGACGTCGTTCGACCTTCACCAGGCAAATGACATTTTTTTAAAGTTTTCACACTTTTGCACCGATTTTCCCCTGCTAAAATCCAAATATAAAGTTTCGCATGAGTTCAGATACCCTATATATTAATTCGCATGTCTGTAGATAAAAACTGACAGATGAGTTTGGTAGGCAACATTTTCAAACATATATATATATATATATATATATATATATATATATATATATATATATATATATATATATATATATACGCATACATAAATATATATATAGAAAGAGATTTGTGTTTACTGCAATCTTTTTACGCAAATATTACGTAAGTATAAATCATGTAGAATATTTGCATGAATATAATTACACGTAATAGTTAACAAAAGATGATCATCCCGTGAGAAAACCGAAAAAACTAATGAGGAATGAATTAAAATGAATGTTTAAAAAGAGTGTGCAAATTAGCTAAATCTTTTGTCGATGAATACAATTCCACAACTCATATATGAGAAAGTTGTATTTTCTTCTATAATATAAACCTCACCTGTATGTATGTATGTATGTATGTATGTATGTATGTCTTAAATTTTCGACAGAAGCGACGGATTTTCACGAGATCGATATCATTTCGAAGCGCGACGTGTCTGACGACAAATACGAAAAAAGTTGGTTAAAAACATGTATTCCCTCATCCTCAACTTGATAATTTTCTACAAGGAGGAGTCGATTTTTTGCGAGCCATTTTTGGAAGTCATCGTATCGATTTGATTGAGTTTACCTAATTTCAACATTCCGAACTTCCAGTCGCGTAATGGAATAGCGGTAAGACGTCAGGTTTTCGTTGAGTTCCTTTTCCGCCTTCGCGTTACGGATTCAAGTCTGTCTGCCTATTACCGCTTTTTTTTTTTACTCCAAACATCAGGGCAACGCCGGGCACCCAGGATAGTCGTTAACTAAAGATGATCATTCCATAAGAAAACCGAAAAAAAAAACCTAATAGGGAGTTAATAAGAATGAAGGTATTTAGAAGAATATCTAAGTACGTCCAAGGATGGAGTACTGCTGCCACATCTGGGCAGGAGCTGCTAAAAACAGCCTATCCTGCCTTGACAGAGTACAAAATAGACTTCGCAGTTTAGTGGGGGATGCCCTTTTCTCTTCCCTGCAACCTCTTTCCCACAGAAGAGACGTTGCAAGCCTGTCTTTGTTTTATCGCTTTTTCCATGGCAGGTGCTCGTCTGACCTCCAATCCCTCGTCCCCCCTCGCCACTTTCACGAGAAACACCCGTCTGGCTGAAACTACTGTCAATAATTTTCCCCACTCTTTATCTGTGCCTAAATCCAAACGTAGATTCCATGGGCAGAGCTTCTTTCTTGGAACTGCACGCTAGTGGAACTCTCTGTCGCTTGCCTGTTTTCCACCTGACTACAACTTGGACGTCTTCAAGTCCAACATAAACAAATTCCTGACAAGCCGCCCCCTTAAGTAAGACACTCTATCAAAAACCCCAATACGAATGATTACTACAATATTATTTCATTGATTACTGTACACGCAATAACCCTTATTCCTGAGTGGCCTTTTGGCCTTGATAAGTGGTGACCCCATGTAAAAAAAAGAATGCCTAAATTAGCTAGATTTTTTGCTGATGTAGGCAATTCCACAACTCATAAGAAAACTGCATTTTCTTTGTAAATAAATAGAAAAAAAGAGTTTTAATATGAATACCAATACACACAAAAAACATGAGAAGTACAGATTACGTAAAGATTAATGGAACAGAGTAAAGCACTTTAATATTTATTTAAATGGATACAGACTGGATATTATAATCACAAGGGTTCTCCATAAGCTCTAATGAATCTCTCGTTCTTTTCGAATCCATTTCTCCTCTAATTCATTTCGCATCACTCCCACCATCTCTGTATTATTCTGTTCCAGTCACTTTCTCTCTAATTGTATCCGCATAAAATTCCTTATATAGGAGTCGCGTTTGTAAATTAATGTATTGTAAATATTCCACCCGAATGGATCAGAAACGATTGCAGATTCCATTGTTATGATTTCTGATCTTATGCATCCATCTTCTGGGGGCGGTAATCTTACTGTTGCAAATATTCACGAGGTGTGGCTCTAAGAAAGCAACACTTACGATAGATGTGCTCAGAAGAAGACATGCACTATTGAATTCCTGTACAACTTCATTAATAAAGGCGGTGACTATG
>NC_136521.1:38579894-38617394 GCF_053919585.1 Euprymna scolopes
ACAGTCTTTCTTCATTTTTTCTTCTGGCATGTGATCTTCTGTCTGATCGATCGTTCCTTAACTTTTGGACGCTACTATATATATATATATATATATATATATATATATATATATATATATATATATATATATATATACATATATATATATATATAATGTGTATGTGTGTGTGTGTTCATTTAATAATTATTATTTAATTATTATCTATATAGCTATACGTTTCATCCTTACGAAATCATCAGTGTACAGATATCTATTCAAAACGGTCGCATATTTTGAACCCCGAAGCAAGAGTTGCATTTAATACAAATTCCTAACGCTCTAATTAATGAAGCTAAATTCTACCGTTACACAACCGTTATTGGGAACCTTTATGTCCACAAATGTATAAACACTAATTAGGGTTCTTATTTATATGTGACCCCCATGGGGCCCGCACTTCCGTTGGTGACAGTGAGCAATGTAATCCATAATCCCTCCCCTTTCCATGGTTGGTTATCATTGCAAATTCGGTAGATCTACGTCAAACGTTGTAAGCGTTCACGGGATGGCTAGTTATAAGTAGGGCTTGAACAACAGCGTATTCTTTTCATTGTTTTGACTCTCGAGTGTGTATCCTTTGCCATCTTATGTGCTTTTATATAGAGTGATGTGTGGTTCTCGGTTGATTAACCGTCTAACTCTTTTGGATATATACTTGAGAGTCAAATCAATGATAGGAGTATTATTTTGTAATAGCCATAGTTATACGTGACAAAACTGGGGCTTTATTTCCGTTGATGAAGGTGTGCGATGTAACACGAAAAATCCCCCCCCATCCTATGGTGGGTTATCCTGACATATTTGGTAACTCTACGAATGTATATTACACCGTGTGAGCGTGCACAGGCTTCCAATGATAAGCGACCCCCCCTTAAGCCCCATCTTCACTAATGTGTGTGAACAGTGTAACTGATACAGGAAAACAGAGTCGGTCAGACAGAGCTGACATGATCAGAGGAGGGTCCCTTTAGGAGCGGAGGGAGAACGGTTAATCATGTAGTGCGACCTTGAATTCCTTGACGTCATCATCATTCGACCGGTCGATCTGATAATAAAGAAGTTATCGTCATGTTTTTGTACAACTGTGTCGTGTCATCATTCAACAGCAAAAGGTAATGTGTAAAACATCCTTAATATAGACTTTGTCTCCCTCATCGTTATTATGAACTTTATGTAACTCTCCCAAGATTGTGCATCCCCTACCTCAGCCCTCGCTAATATATGTTATAAGAAGAAAGACACCAGGACGGTATAAATGTCCCTTCCCTTCATCAATATGAATGTCCCCATCATTTTTTTTTTACTCAGTGATCACCACTTATCAAGGCCCGGAAGCCACTCAGGGATAAGGGTTATTGCAAGTACATTACGTTAGTGTGGAGATTTGATGAAGTGTTTACTGAAGGGGTCGGTTTATTAGGAATTTGTTAACGTTGGACTTGAAGACATCCAAGTTATAGTCCGGTGGGAAGCAGGCAGACGGAACAGAGTTCCACAGGCGTGCAGTTCTAAGAAAGAAGCTTTGTTCATGGAATCCGCGTTTTGATTTAGGCACAGATATAGAGTGGGGGAAATTTTTCACGGTGGATTCAGCTAGACGGGTGTTTTCCGTGAAAGATTGGCGAGGGGGGACCAAAGATTGGAGTTCAGACGAGCACCTGCCATGAAAATAACGATAAAACAAGCATAGGCTCGCAACGTCTCTTCTGTGGGAGAGAGGTTGCAGGGTAGAGAAAAGGGCATCCCTCACTAAGCCACGAAGTCTATCTCTTATCATCATATCTTTTTAATATGAAACCCCCGGCCATACAAAATAACTCGTCAGCCCCCCTTTCCCATGATAGGTTATCCTACCAAATGCTGTTACTCAACATGAAACGATATGAACGTGCATAGGGTTCCCCTCTCATAAGTGACCTCTCTCCTTTATCATACCCATTTCAGATCTTTGGCATGTCTTTCACCACTGTACGTGCTCAGTTTAATACAATAGTAAACCATATAGGAGACTATTTCTGTACAGACAGACACACACACAGACATTGAGCTTTGTTATATATTGCATTTATTTTAGTTTTTATTGAATTTTAATTTTATTTCATTATTTCGCATTTTATAATATAGTTCGGCTTGATTACTTGCTAGTAATTAGTCTTCTCTAGATCTAATTAACAAATTATATATTCATTTCATT
This sequence comes from Euprymna scolopes, assembly GCF_053919585.1. Taxonomy (NCBI): domain Eukaryota; kingdom Metazoa; phylum Mollusca; class Cephalopoda; order Sepiida; family Sepiolidae; genus Euprymna; species Euprymna scolopes. Next base: position 38,582,131 of record NC_136521.1, read on the forward strand.
CGAATCTAATTGTGTTTTAGACGGTGGGCAGAGTTAGGGCGCAAAAGGACGATAAGGTTTAGAAAGAGTGTGAATCGAATCTGGCTTTCCATTGTCGATTAATGAAAAATATTAAATGATAGTAAAGAATAAAAAAAAATCATTTCCGATAAAAAAAAATAGAGTTCCTTTTTCTTTCAGTTCTTCGTTGAATACCGCCAATTCCTCAACAAACAACTTTCCATGCTCCGCCATATTGGCTAAATTTTTCCAAGATGGCTGCGTTTTTTTGCGAGGACTGGGAGTTGTACAGAATGTGGTCTCCGCTGGCTTGTGTGGCTTGGGGTATTTTAAAAGTTGAAAAGATAGACGCGAATAATCAAGCTACTGAATAAATGGCTAACAGTTGATCGACAATGCTTCGACATTGTCGTGTAAAACGAATCACAAATGATATTACCGATTCAAGAAGATCGCCATTTTTTTTCATTATTCTCTGTTTTTTTTATGTTCTCTTTTCGTGTACAATGACTATATTTTGCCGTTACTTTTCTTATTTTATTTTTTTTAAACTTGCATTACGGTGTCTTTACAAAGTTTCCATCCACATGCGTCCCTGTCAAAATAATACTCGCTTATTTTCTATTAGACTTTCGTAGGTGTTTATTTTTTTTCAGCTCATTCCTTCTTAATTCCCCTCTTCTTTCGATCACCGTCGTTTTCTTTTTGTTTTTTTTCTTTCTCTATTTTCAATTTCATTCTTTGATTTGATTATTAAATTCATTCGCGCTTATTCTCTATATTTATTTCTCAATTTATATTTATTTTCATCCTTCAGTTTCGTTTGTGACTATTATTCCTCAGTTTTATTCATTGCTGTAATCTTTCAGTTTACCTCACAATATATATCCAATACCTTCTCTTAGGGATGTCCTGATTAATCAGCATGTAATCCATAATCTGCCTTATTAGCCACTGTCGATTTAATCGGTCAATAAACCGATTAATCGCCCGTTAATTACTTTTCTCTTTCCTATTAAATTAAAACCATTTCATTAATACCAAATGACTAATAAGATAGCTTTGACACAGTAAAAGTAGAGTAACTGCCGATTTAACTTAATACTCGTTCAGTATTTGGCTGTTATTATGACTTTTTGACATTTGTGTTTGCTTTATTAAATGGAATTGCAAAATATAAATTACAATTTCCAATTCTTAAATGAATATAATAAAACAAGTAGGTGAGAAACAAGAAAATACAAATAAAAATAGAAATTCCAATTCTTCAGTGAATGAATATACGATGAAGTTCTGCTTCCACTGGGACATACTCTTCTATACTTCTTGCCCGACTTCTCTGCTTCCATGTGTTAATCCCCATTTAAAGTTCATTAATTATTTATTAAAATAGAAAAATACGAGCATGAAAAGTAATATGGTTAAGCTTAAACATGGAAAAGTAAAGGATTAGTTGTTAAAATTGGAAAAGAAAAGGACAAGATATTTTAGTAAAAAATATAATAAATTTATAACTTAAAATATTGCAGTATTAATGTATTTATTTGCTTCCCCACCAAAGCAAATTAGGCACAAGGCCGTTTTTAATGTGGGGTAAAAACCAGCTCCCCTAAAAGTAGGCAAAAAGGGGGCACTCTGGTTACCGAACATGATAATTGTCCCAGTGTAGAGGGTTTCCTCTCCATTGACTGGTAGAAATTATTTTAAGTGCAGCATCTGCAGAACAGATAATATACTTTGATCCCGGCCCGAAGGCAAAGACCAACAGGGTATTTATTTCCCCCCCCCCACTGAGCAAATTAGGCACAAGGCCGATTTTTAATGTGAGGAGTGAAGGGGAAATGGGGACCAACTCCCCGGGGAGTAGGGGAGCCGGATAGTGACAATTGATATGAAGGGTTTCCCTTACATTGACCAAGGTCTTATATGTGGGGTTGCCCCCACACATGGTCTTTGCTTGCAGTATCTGCCGGATTCATACTACACTTTGATCCCGACCCAAAAGCCTAGAACAACAGAAAAAAGGCAAGCCTCTTTTCTATTTATTTTGCAGCATTAAGAATTGATTATATAATGTTATAAATTGAATTTTAAAAAATCGTCATACTGCAATATTTTAAGTTATAAATGTATTATATTTTTTACTAGAGTATCTTGTCATTTTTTCCAGTTTTTAGTTCATTTTTAACAACTAGTCCTTTACTTTTCTATATTTAAGCTTAACCATATTACTTTACATGCTCGTATTTTTCTATTGTAATCCATGCTTTTTCCATCCTTCAAATAAATTCACTTGTTCTTTGTTTAAGGTCAGTTTATTTTTTGCCCCCATAAGCATAACATACACATATGTAATAACAATCTACAGGACTCGTTTGCTTTCAATAAAATCCCCCAGTTATCTCCCTTTTTTACTTCATTCTATCTGTTTCACTTGGTACTTCTCTTTTCGTGAACAGTACTCGCTGAACCGACTTGGTTGCTATGAAAACCGGTCATCAAAAAACGTCGTTCATCTCCTTAGGTTTTTATGATTTTGAACATCAGTAAATTCATCGTAACTTTTGTTTTACTGGACGAAAATTGAAATATTTTTCACAATCTTTATTCTATTCATTCGTAATGTTTATTTTTATTTCATACTTGTCATTTTTTCTTTCTTTCATAATTTTCATTTTTTCTTTCTTTTATAATTTTCATGTTTTTCTTTCTTTTATAATTTTCCTTTTTTTTTCTTTCCTAATTTTGATTTTTTTCTTTCTTTCATAATTTTCATTTTTATTCTTTCTTTCATAATTCTTTCTTTCTTTCATAGTTTTAATTGTTTTTTTTCCTTCATAATTTTCATTCTTAGTTTTATTAAAAAATTTCCTTCTTTCTTTCCTTTACCAGTTTTATTCATTCTTTCTTTCCTAACTTTTATTTTTTCTTTCTTTCATACTTTACATTTTTTTCTTTCTTTCATAATTTTTATTCTTTGTTTTCCTTCATAATTTTCATTCTTTGTTTTCCTTCACAATTTTTATTCTTTGTCTTCCTTCATAATTTTCATTCTTCGTTTTCCTTCATAATTTTCGTTCTTTGTTTTCCTTCATAATTTTAATTCTTTGTTTTCCTTCATAATTTTCATTCTTTGTTTTCCTTCATAATTTTCGTTCTTTGTTTTCCTTCATAATTTTCGTTCTTTGCTTTCCTTCATAATTTTAATTCTTTGTTTTCCTTCATAATTTTCATTCTTTGTTATCCTTCATAATTTTCGTTCTTTGTTTTCCTTCATAATTTTAATTCTTTATTTTCCTTCATAATTTTAATTCTTTGTTTTATTTCAATTTCCTTCTTTCTTTCCTGCACAATATTAATATTTCTTTCCTTTACAAGTTTCATTCATTCTGTTATCTTATTTCTCTTTCATTTTTTTTTTTTCATAATTTAGCATCATTTTCGCATGTGTTTTAATGTTTACCTCTTTTCATACTATTCACCTTTTCACACTACCACACTCCTTTCTCTTAGAAATGTTTTTCTGTAATCTTTCCTTTTCCTCTATTTTTTTTTTCTTTTCACGTTTGTTTGTTTTTTCTCCTCGTTCTATAGTTGATATTTTTTTCATTTCTTTTCTTAATGTTGCTTCTTTCTCTCTTTATCTTCTCAATCTTCGTTTTTACGCGTCATATTTGCTCTCTGCTCTCGCCACTTTAATTATATATATATATTTATCTCGTATAAATGCGTTTTCTAATATTTCTCTTTCCTTTTACTACCCGAACAAATTATGGCGCTCTACACATTCTCTCTAATCCCTTGTCCTTTTTTCACTGTATTTCATCCGTTTTAATCTCACGGAACAACTTGGTACTATTTTACCAGATGTCAGATAATTCCTGTGTATTAAAATCTTTAATACTATTTAAAAAATAAATTGGAGAAGAGCTGTAAAGATCTGTTTCCAAAGATGTAGGGGGAGGAGAGACTACCAGTGAAGAGGAGAGAGAGAGCACTGACGTTAGAGTACCGCAACAGATCTCTCTCAACCAAGCACCACCTACATCTGTGGCAACTCCAACTGAGCTTGCCAATCCAGGATAGGCTTGCACTATCACCACATATGCTGCAAAATTGCCGACGGACTTATCTGAACCACAGAACTCAGTTGTATTCTGAGACGTCTCCTTACTGTGATGACATCAACTGCGTCGTCTTCGTAAACGTTCAACAAACGTCGGTGAATGTTGATCGGTTCAATTTTTTCTGTACAAAGTAATACAACGACGCATCTCTGCTTCTGACGCATGTCTATGATGGGGACTAATTTTATGAAGTATCACACCATCAATCTATGTAACGGAGAGATGAAACGTTTAGATCAGGAATGCAAAAGTTCAGTCATCATAAAAATGCAACTTGCAATCCCCTCTTATTCATTTGGGTGGAATAAAAACATGAGACATTACTTTTAGAACGCCCCCCCCCGTGTAAATCTTTAACTTTTTCGATTGAAATCACTTATTGTAGTATTTAAAAATCAAAATGGTTCTCCTGTACCAGATGTCTCCCTGGTTGTACTCTTGCCTTTTCTCATTTACGTGTCCTTATTTCGAATTCGTAGCAGTGAGCCGACACAGGTTTTTATTTCATTTTTAACAAAACTGTTATTAAGTGTTTTGTTTTTGTTTTACATATTTCAAGCTATGACTTATTGCACGATAAAAATAATTAAATCCAACCAAAAATCATTTTTCTTATTTTGATTTATTTTTTCAAGCTAAAAAAATCCATTTTTTATTTGATTACTAAATATAAAAACTTATTCTAGCAAATTACCTTATAATTTAATAAACAAAAAAATCGTCAAAATCTGAATTTAACTTGAGAATGTTAGGCAAAAAACAGACCTGAAAACCTGCAAAAGTCGTAATTTTAAGGTGAGCGTTGAGTTGCAGTTAAAGTAATATTTTACAGAATTTTCACATGCGAAGATTGTGCACATATTATGTCCGCTAAAATATGCGAAATGCTACGCATCTCTGCAGTTTTACGAAGGCCTTTTTTTTTACTCTGCAGTTTTACAAAGGCTTTTTTTACTCTGCATTTTTACGAAGTTTTTTTTATTCTGCATTTTACGAAGGCCTTTGTTTTTTACTCTGCATTTTTACGAAGGCCCTTTTTTTTACCCTGCATTTTACGAAGGCGTATTTTTACTCTGCATTTTTACGAAGGCCCTTTTTTTACCCTGCATTTTATGAAGGCGTTTTTTTACTCTGCATTTTTACGAAGGCATTTTTTTACTCTGCATTTTTACGAAGGCATTTTTTTACGAAGGCATTTTTACGAAGCCCCTTTTTTACTCTGCATTTTTGCGAAGGCCCTTTTTTTTACTCTGCATTTTTACGAAGGCCCATTTTTTTTACCCTGCATTTTACAAAGGTTTTGTAACCCATTTCATGAAACTAAATTAGACCGTATACCAACCTTTGCTCGTAAAAACTCTATTTCTCAAATTTTAAATTATTTTTGTGTGTGTGTGTGTGTGTGTGTGTGTGTGTGTGTGTGTGTGTGTGTGTGTGTGTGTGTGTGTGTGTGGCCACGTAAAATGTAACAGTGGAAGACTGGCTGAAAAAATCAATAAACAGTGAGCGGAAATAATGAAGAATCTTAGAAATAATGTAGCTAAACTAAAAATTGCATTTACCTGGTAACATTAATTCCATGTATTTTACCCTAACGTTTTTGTACGAGGATAAAACGCGACAGATTTTTATGGCTTAATTGCCATATATTTTCATAGCTTATATATATAATTATACGCAGAAAGGCTGTTTCACTGTAGCTCTTCAGTGCAGCTAGACCAGAAATTGTTTCTAACTAGGGGCTAAACTCCACCGCCTAAACCAGGGTTTCCCAAACTTCAGGACACCATGTAGCCCCTGGGTAGGGCAAGGTTTTTCAAGGAGCACTAATAAGATAATTTCGAAAATAAATATGCAAAACATTTTCAGATTTTAACATTAACTAATGATAATGTTTACAAAAAGTTTTTTTGTTTTTGATTAATCAAAAATTGTTGCCTTTTTTTAATTAATTTTTCGTTTTCTTTTTCATGAATCATCCTGAAACTTCTTTAGTTATCTCTTCTCTTCTCTATATAAATAAAATGAACTCATTTTTCCCGTCTGATTTTGATCTTAATAGGAGTAAAAATCAAGATATTTCATGCAAATATAATATGCACAAACGGCAGAACAATATCTGAGGTGGGTTATAGGCTTATTATTTCTCTAATTCCTCGATAATCTTAGATTTCTATACGTTTTCTGCTGAGAAGTCAAGGCCAAAATCGGTTAAGATCAATGGAAGTGGTAAAATATTTTCTCTCTAATAAATTCCTCCTCCCCACTGCCACCACTTAACACCGTTTGGGGATCGTTCACAAGGAACAGTTGAGAAGAGAACACCGGTTTGGCTTCGTAGTTCTTTCATGTGAAGTTATTTAAAATCACTAAACTAAGCTGCAGTGCTCTGTGGCGTAGTGGTTAGCGTGCTGGACAATTCACATTATATTTTCACGTTCGCGCCGACCTACCGTAGTCGTTTTTTTTTTTTTTTTCCTAAACAACTGGAATGGACTTTTCTTGGTGGCCGAACTGTTAACGTTGCAGATGCTTTTTTTTTTTTTTTCACACTTTATTTTCCTACTTTTACTCATGACTCCGGGTTTGATCCTTCCTACTTACCTACCATAACATTTTTTAAAACTCCCCCCCCCCGTCCCGGAAACAAACACTCGGGCAACGCCGGGTACCCCCGCTAGTGTATAATGTATACTTGCGATAAAACAAAGATTAATAATTAAATGTCAGCAGCCATTTTATTTCTCCATATAAAGCATTTGATCCTCTTTAAGAAAGGGTTGTCGGACACCTTCAGTCTTACTCATGGAGCGACATCAGGGAAACCCTGGCCTAGACGACTACCTACTTAGCAATGCGAAGTAGGTGGGCTTAATTACAATGATCAGCATTATCTAAACACTGTAAGCCCCATTTGTATATACAAGATGTCTCAAAAGAAGTTGACGGATTTTAAATGTGATTAACTTCCTCAATATTTAAGTTATGCTTACCAATTTTTATGTGGGTAGATGAGCTTCTCCGAGATTCTATAGATATAGTAAGATATCATAGGCTACTTATTTGAATTTTATTTACATAACTTTATCTAGGGTATGTTTTTCACAAGGTCTAACTTTAGTTATAAAAAATGATGTTATCAAATGTCCACCATTTTAATTTTCACACTCTCGTGCTCTCTGCAGGGCATTGCCCAGCACATCACTTAATGTTTAAGGGCTTATGGCCCTAATTTCCTCCGCTATATTGTTTTAAGGGCATTTATTGTGGCTGGTTTTATTGCATTGGAAGTAAGGGAATTTTTTTTTGTGTTGAAGTTTCGTCGAAATTATCTTTGAGTTTCTGATATTGACTCATGCAACCGAAAATACGATTCTACGATAATTATCGATTCCTCGGTAGTATAACGATTCAGAATGACTTTGGAAGGGGTGCTCTAGAGGATCTGAAAAAAATAAAATAAAAATATAAAAAATTAAGAAAGTTATAAATTTTTTTTAACCATCAGCTTCTTTTGGGACACCCTGTACAAAGAGCATTTCATTATATGTTAGTATCAATTTTTTTTTCTTTTAATTTCATTCATCAGTTTATTTAACACAAGAACAGAACCATATTTTAGTCATAGATTGAGAGACTATTTCGCATTATGATAGCACTTCAGTGTGGCTAGACCACGAACTATCTCAAGCTGGAAGTGAAACACGACCACCTGGACGACAGTCGACGCTTCTAACCCTTAGGTAAACGTAAACGCCTTTTATTTACACGGAGATTGCATTAGTCGTTGCGCAGAGGCGATGTGGCAAGTCTGTGTGTACGAAGAGGAGCCAAATTTGAATACGTGTTCCCCGCCTAGGTGTGGAACGCGCAGTTCTGTAAAGTTAAATTAAACAAGTAGTCTCTCAGCTAGCTGAGTGTGTGTTCCATCCCTCCCCGATTAGGAAGCCTCCAAGATCCCCATCCCCTCTTACCTGCAATTTTTGTTTTCACCCCTTCCTCTAAATTTTACCCATCTTGGAGAAAAAGAAATACAAACTAACCTCCATCCCTTACCCAAAAAAAAAAAAAATTCTTTTCTCCATTCACCCCCATCTAGAGGGCATCCCCACCTAGAGACTGACCCGCAGAAGCGAGGTTCCTTTTACAAACCTAGTGGAACGGGCAGTCTATCAACTAGACGGGGTTGAGAGGGTCCTACTAATCACCTTTTGTTTTTTCTTCCCCCTCCCTCGACACAAATGAGTTATTGTTACCATTTTATTGTTATCTTCTTTGTTTTTACACGTCAATAAAAAATGTTTTAAAAATTGGGAGTTACTAGGACGTCCCCCAATATGAAAGGGGGAATGCGGTATTATGGTGAAAGAAGATACTAGCTGGGAGAAACTTTTGACTTTGTTTAGTTCTGGAGTGACAAGGATGACCAACGACCCCCAAAATTCCCCCCTTTTGAGTTGGCCATGTGCCTAAGTTTTTTGTTCTTCGTTAATTTTGACTGTATTTTTTAACATGAATAAAAGATTTAATATCTCAAAGTGTAGTATCTGTTCCGGCAGATGCAAATGCCCCCCCCGCCCTCTGTGGTACGGGGGACAAGATCAAAGTGTAGCATCTGTTCCGACAGATGCTGCAAGCTATGACGAGCAAAGACCATATATGGGGGTAACCCCACATATCTGACCTTGGTCACTGGAGGGGCAACCCTTCATACCAACAGTTACTAATCCAGCTCCCATTTCCAACCTCTCGGGAGCTGGTCCCCCCTTTCCCTCCCCCTCCCCCTATCTCCACATTAAAAAACGGCCTTGTGCCTAATTTGCTCAGTGGGGAAGCAAATAAATCCCATCTGTTCCGACAGATGCTGCAAGCTATGACTAGCTATGACTAGCAAAGACCAGATGTGGGGGCAACCCCACATGCCTGACCTTTAACCAGCTCCCATTTCCCACCTCTTGGGAGCTGGTCCCCTTTTCCCCTTCCTCCTCCCTTCACTCCTCACATTAAAAATCGGCCTTGTGCCTAATTTGCTCGGTGGGGGAGCAAATAAATACCATCTGTTCTTCAGATGCTGCACCTCTATTTCTTGTTCTCTTTCAGTGGAGGAGAAATCCTTCACGACTGAGACAATTTTTATTTTTGTACCTTTTCTCCACGTTAAAAAACGACCCTGGTGTCTAACTCTGTCCCGTGGGGAGGCACCGTAAATAGGTACACTGGTGCAGTTATTTTACTCACCAGGAGGCTTACTCCAAGAAAAGGCACGTTTTTAGTCATTAATAGATATTGTTTCACCTTATCACAACTCTTCTGTGTGGGTAAACCAACGACTGTCTCAAGTTCGGATCGAAACTCGATCGCTTAACCCTTACGACATTTCGTTAATAATCCAGGTGAAATTACAATGATAAACATTGTCAAACGCTGTAAGCTCCATCTGTTTACACAAATACAACTGCATTATACGCTAACGGCCTTTGTTATTTCGCTCACTAGTTTGCTCAAGCCAAGACAGGAAGCATTTATAATCATCCACATATACTGTTCCGTGCAACTAAACATTACCTGAAGCTGGGATTGAAATTCAACCGCCTAGGCGATAGTTGGCCCTTCTAACCCTGTACCATTTGGGCTTCTCAATTCTTTGCTGATATCGAAAACTGAGACGTCTCATCGAAGTCTTTTCTACTTTATCGATTGACTGATTTTATGTCCTGACTTTGATTATGTGATCCATCAAAATCAATGTCAGCAAATCATTTTCGTTTCGATGAACACATTCTGAGCATAATTTGTTTTTTTTCGGCTGGTCAAACTTCATACATCCTTAATCCAAATAATTACTAGTGAATGAACGTTTCCCCGAGTAAAATCTATACGTTTCACACTGTTTTTATGATTATATGCGTAACGTTGTCCGGGAATCAACACGTTGTGGCCTCAGTCGCAAAGTAGACAAAGAATATAAAAATAACTTCAGCTCGCTTTTTCTTTGTAACAACGGCATTTATTTCCTCGATGCTAGGGTCGTGACGTCACGCACGTGATCCCGAACGTTATCCACGCCTCTCGCGTGATTTCGAACTTTATTTCCGTCTATAACGTGATCTCCTTTTTAAAACCTTTATTTTTCTCTACCAGTGACGTCATTTCGCATGCGTCTGCATACGTGCGTCCGCGTCATGTTACATATGTTTGCTATGACGCATTTTGGTATACCTCATGCTATAAGTAACTGTTCATCTAGATGTATGGATACTTTGCTGGAAATATAATCAGCGACAGACTATCGTCCTGTCAGGAAGGTGTCTCCGTATCTTAGCCAGAGGGACTGATTGTAATTGATGCGAAATGAATTGAATACATCCATTTCTTTCTCTCTTTTTTTTTTTGGTTTTTTCATTTTTTTATTTTATTTCTGTCGATTTCGTTTTTTTTTTCTTTTCTTTTTTGTTTCTCTGTATTGTTCGTTTCTTCGTTTCGCTATTTTTCTATTTTTCTCTCTTTTTTTTTCTTTCTCTCTCTCATTCTCCTTTTCTGTTTTGGCTCTTTTCCTCTCACACATTTCTCTCTTCTCGCGGCGCTCCACCTTCTAACCTTATTTTCTTTAATCTTTGACTATTTTCTTTCCATTTTTCTCCCCCCCCCCCACTTCTTTATTTCTTTTCTTTACAATCCTTGCTTTGTTTTCCTCCCATGTTTTTTCTTCCCCATTTATTTTTCTCCCCCTTTATTTGTCCTCCACATGTCTATTCATCCCCATTTCTGTTACTCCACATTTCTATCCCTTTCAATTTCTCTCCTTCCACCCTTTTCCCCTTCACCTCCCTTTTCTGTTCTCTCATCTTTTTCTTCTTTCACTCCCCTTTCTCCTCTTCCTTCTCCTTTCTCTTCTACATTCCCACTTATCTCCCCCTTTATAATCCCCCACTTTATCTTATCTCCCCTTATCATCTCTCCCCTTTATTTTCTCTCCCATTTCTCTTTTCCCCTTTCTCCCTCCTTTCCTTTCTCCCTCCTTCCTTTTTCTCTCTCATTTCCCCTTTTCTCTTATTGTACATTTCTCTTCCTCATCTCCTCTCTTAACCCTTTTCCTTCCTTCCCCCCTCCCTCTTTTTCTGTTCGCCCTTTTCTTTTCATTCGTCCTCTTTCCCTTTCTCCCTTTCATCATTTTCCATTTTCTATTTTCTTTAGTTTGTTTCTTTGTTCTTTTTTTTTTTGCTATCTTTTTTATCTTTGTTTTCGTTTTTTCTCTCATTTTCTTTCTCTTTTTTCTTTTTTTTTATTTTCCCGCCTCGTTCCATTTCACTACTCTTTCATCTTTTTTCTTTTCACTTCGTTTCATACATTCGCTTCTTCAAGCACCTCTTCATACTCTTTCCGCTAACATATGTTTTTTTTAAATCCTTTTATTTCCCTCTGCGTTTCTTTTCTCAAGTTATCGTTTTTTCCCACCTGTCAATAAAATCTCGCGCGACTAACGCAACCAGAAACGAGATCTCACGTCACGCACATCAACCCTCCTCATCCGCCATTATTTCTTTGAGGCATTTTCTTGTTCCATTTTTTCTCTCTGCATCATGTCGGATTTTCTGTTGCTACCATCTTTGGTTTTTATACTTTATCGAATCTGTTACACACACTAATATATATATATATATATATATATATATATATATATATATATATATATATATATATATATAATTATTATTATTATTATTTGTTTTTTTTTTATCAGTTAAATCTTCCAGAAATCCCATTCCACGCGTTCCAACCAACGAGCACGAATGCAAATGCAAAGTCTCAACCCGGACATATTACCCAACAAGCACCACCCACACAATTTATCACGTGATCGCTTTCGTTGTCCTCGCCCCAACCGACCCGACGCGGTTTCAATTCTCAAGCTGTCTGCAATTATCCACCAGTCTTTTATTTATTTTTTTTTTTTATTTTAAGAAAATAGCTTTATATTATCGTTGATATGGCAAATAACATATTTTTCTTCTAACCTATAAAAATATCTTGCTGAATGTTCGAAGTCAGACTCAAACTGGAATCTGTCTGACATATCGATACTTGATACCTAATAGTCTGTTTTATAGTTTATATATATTCTTTCATTTATGTAATTAGCCAGAATATATGTTTTTTCCTGGACTTTTTTCTGAAAATACTTATTCTAGGAAAGAAGAATGTAAGAATGGTTAGTTTTTAATTATTCACTGACCTAGTTTTATTAGCGTTGGCTTTCTGAAAATACACCGACCACCGTTATCCGTTTAGTCATAATCGCTAACACATACGTTTGAGATTTTGACCAAGGCGATCAATCGAACCGAAACTGCGCCATTTCGATAGGCTTTTTTTTCTGGCGGGTAAAGGTATTCGTTTAGTAGTTCCCGGAGGTCCACCCTCACCGATCTTGCCTTTCGCCTTTCGGTTGGTTGGAGTAACTTTGTTGCCTATTGCTTTAGGTCCTGACCTAAGAATGCCGCTGAGGCTACCAAGGCATTTTTTTTCGAAAACGAGAGTGCCCCCTATTAAATTACGCTGGACTGACCTTCACAATCTCCCCACTTTGTGTGTCATCGCTATTCGGTAGGAAAATTGAATTATAAAGTTGATGCTATTATTTTTCCAACCCTTTGCAAAACTCAATCATGTTCTACAATAATTCACTTCTACAAAACTAGCTGAACAAGAGAATATGAATAAATATTTGAATCTGCAAAAAAAAAAAAAAAATTGTAGCATAAAAAGCTTTGCTAAAGTGTGACCAGATTATGCACTGCGTTACACAAAGGGGCTGTTATGGCTTGAAACAAAATAACCAAACCAAATATTGTTAATAAATATTTGAATGTATAAAGAACTTAAAACAGAACTTTCACAAAAATTGTAATGTTGTGACCCTTTCATCTGTGATCAGAGCGTAGTATCCGTGTTTACAATGATAAAAAGGTTCAGGGTTCAAAACATTATTATTATTATTATTATTATTATTATTATTATTATTATTATTATTATTATTATTACTACTAGTTGATTCGGGCGATAAACAATTAAATTGAAAAAAAAGATTGACATATAATAATATCGCAAAATGAATGTAAAATAGAAAAGAGATGTAAACATGATTTGTGGTTTGCATAAACAAATAACTCGATTGGGGTTACATCAGCTGTTAGTCTGACACCTAATGAAACACGTGATGAAATGTAGATTTGGGGAGATTCTATGAATTTGCTAGACATCAGAGAGAACGAACAACTCAAAATGGCGCGAGGGCGGCGTCATTTCTAGGTAGGTAAGATGTAAAAAAGTGCCATCTCTGAAAATAACGGCCGGATCATGAAAATAAATGTTCGTAAATTATTCAGATATGTGTTGTGTACTTCACACCTGTTAAAAAAACTATTTGATTACAACATTTTCGATACGTCCACGTCAATCGTTTCCTGTTAGAACTGCTGCATAAATGTTAAATATACACACTAGACCAGGGATGGGCAAACTACGGCCCTCCGGCCGCATGTGGCCCGCCAAAGGAATTCCTGTGGCTCTTCAAGTACTAAATATTGAATGCCCAAAAGGATTTTATATTCAGCAATGTGAAAATTAATTGCAGTTTGTCTTTTAAATCCTTTTATTTTGTCTATTTTAAATATCGATTATATTGGAAAATATGCTATGTGGACTAGTAAAATTTTAATTTTCTAATGTGGCCCTGTCAGTTGACATTTACAATTCTTGACAGTATCTGTTTCGTAGCGCATAAGCGATCACTTAATTATTGTATCAATAGATTCACTGATTGATATAATACTTAAGTGATTGATTTTGCGCTACGAAACAGATACTGTCAAGAATTGTAAATGTCAAAGAAATACATTATAAGATGGTAACCATCATGAACTTTGGAATATAGCTTTTTTGTCATTTATTCACTATATATATATATATATATATATATATATAATGTATATATATATATATAATGTATATATATATATAATGTATATATATATATAATGTATATATATATATAATGTATATATATATATATATAATGTATATATATAATGTATATATATATAATGTATATATATAATGTATATATATATATATAATGTATATATATAATGTATATATATATAATGTATATATAATGTATATATATATAATGTATATATATAATGTATATATAATATATATATAATGTATATATATAATGTATGTATATATATAATGCATATATATAATGCATATATATAATGCATATATAATGTATATATATATATACTGTATATATAATGTATATATATAATGTATATATATAATGTATATATATAATGTATATATAATGTATATATATAATGTATATATATAATGTATATATATAATGTATATATATAATGTATATATATAATGTATATATATAATGTATATATATATAATGTGTATATATATATAATGTATATATATAATGTATATATATATAATGTATATATATAATGTATATATATATAATGTATATATATAATGTATATATATATAATGTATATATATAATGTGTATATATATAATGTATATATATAATGTGTATATATATATTGTATATATATAATGTGTATATATATATAATGTGTATATATATAATGTATATATATAATGTATATATATAATGTGTATATATATAATGTGTATATATATAATGTATATATATAGTGCGTATATATATAATGTATATATATATAATGTGTATATATAATGTATATATATATAATGTGTATATATAATGTGTATATATAATGTATATATATAATGTATATATATAATGTATATATATAATGTAAAAATATAATGTATATATAATGTATATATATAATGTATATATATATAATATATATATAATGCATATATATATATAATATATATAATGTATATATATATAATATATATATAATGTATATATAATGTATATATATATAATATATATATATAATGCATATATATATATATAATATATATATAATGTATATATATATATAATATATATAATGTATATATAATGTATATATATATAATATATATATATAATGTATATATATATAATGTATATATATATATAATGTATATATGTATATATATATATGTGTATATATATGTATATATATAATGTATACATATATATAATGTATATATATATATATATATATTTATATATATATATATATATATATATATATATATAATTTCTTCATAAGTTTCGGTTTTATTCAAGCTGATGCACCGAAATCATATATATATGTAAGTATATATATATATATATATATATATATATATATATATATATATATATATTAATCGCAAATTCATAATATATAAGAATCGATGGAAAATTGATTCTATTGTAATAAATACGAAATCTGGATGAATTAAAATAGCCTATTTAAACGCTAGCTTAAATAAATACTTTTACAGTTTTAACAAAAGAGCTATAATAATTTATGTGCGTTTTCATTCACGCTGAACATCCACAGAATGTCAACATCAATATATTACATATGAAAGAGTATGCTGTGGAATATGTACAGGTCTTTCTTATAATAATAATAATAATAATAATAATAATAATAATAATAATAATAATAATAATAATAATACGGAAAGGATGATCATGGCAGCGAGAAACTCTGAGAAAATCGAAAAAAAAAATACAAAGCAGAGATATAAAAGATTAGACGCGTAAAGAAAACTGGGAAGAAAAACAACTACATGGAAGATCTATAAAGATGAAAAACGATGAGTATAATGAAAACACTTTCACATAGATGCGAAAAGGATATATACGCCGAGAAACTTACTCCCTAATAACCGCAGCACAAGATTACATGATAAGAACCAACTACATCAAAGCAAAGATCGATAAAACACAAGAAAACACTTAATGCAGACTTTGTGGACAGAGAGAAAAAACGCTAAACCATGTAGTAAGTGAATGCAGCCAACTGACCTAAAAGGAATACAAGAATCGACACAACCAAGTGGGAAGGGCACTACACTGGGGCTTATGCAAACAACGTCATCTCGAACGCACAAGTGGTACAAACATAAGCCAGCAACAATACTTTTAAACGAGAATCATTCGCCCATGTATGGAGTATTGCTGTCATATTTGGGCTGGTGCATCGGCTACTAGTCTCTCGCTCCTCGACAGGGTTCAAAAGAGAATCGCAAATCTGATAGGCCCGAAACTGGCATCTAAGCTTCAGCCTCTGTCCCATCGACGGAACGTTGCATCCCTCTGCCTGTTCTAAAAGTATGTTAATGGTGAATGCTCGGATGAACTGCAAGCACTTGTGCCCCCACGACATGAACCCCCTCGACAGACCCAGCAAGCTGCAAAAGCCCACCCCCACACTGTAGAGATCCCTAGATGTAAAAGATCTTTCTACTCCGATAGCTCTTCCTCAGAACTGCTAGACTTTGGAATTCCATTCCAGGTCACTGCTTCCCCAACTGCACTGACATGCAGAAGTTCAAGTGCAACGTGAACCAACATCTTGCTGTCCAAATTCCTACATAGTACTCCAGTAGTTGTTTCCCCTGATAGTAACCCCCTACACCAAAGTGGCAATGTGCCTTGTTTGGGGTGAAAATGTGATACACATTTTTTTTTTTAAATCACAAAATCCTATGAGACATTGAAAAACAAACTGATAAACCCATCCAAGCAAGAAGACCAGATGTCGTAATAATTAACAAGAAAGAAAAATCCTGTCAAATCGTAGACGTTCCTATTCCAGCTGACCGGAGGGTGAATATCAAAGAAAAGACGAAACGGAGCAAATACACAGAGCTAGCCAGAGAGTTGAAAGGGATGTAGAAGATGAAGAAAATCAAAATAATACCTATAATAGTAGGAGCACTAGGAACAATCCCCAAAAACTGTGAAAAAAGGATGGGAGAAGTTGTGATAAGAGGAATGACTGGAAAAATATAACGAACAACAATCATGAAAACAACTGAAATATTAAAGAAAAACTCTTACATGTGGAGACTAACACACATGAGTAACAAGCGCGGACCAGACAAACTTTTGCAGAGGCAAAACATGAAACGCCACATGGAACCAATAACACCGAAGCCGCATATCTATAAGTTCTCTAACCGCATCCCCAACTCCCATATCCCCTCAAAAAAGGTGTGTGACCAAACAGCTGAGTAGAGTCAAGGAGGAAGGAAAACCCGAGGAAAGAGCACTTACCAGATCTCCACTAGATAAGTGCGAAGAGAACTGGGACCTTGGGGACGTTTATTGCCCCCCAAATTCCAGTGAAGACCAATAGCCGCTGCCAAACTAGAAATCAATGGCAAGCAGCTGTTGTAATAATGGAAATTTATTTGCAAATACTATCGAAAGAAGTGGACATTCCTGGAAAATCTGGGGAAACTTGTTGTCACTCCGATTTCAGGGAACACCACAGGCTTTTTTCAAGGAGAGATCTTTGATGACTTGTTTGAAAGCTCTTTGTAAGACAATAATGATAATAATAATTTTGTAAAAAGTCCAAAGTTCCACCTTTTAAAACTTCATCAGGCTGTCTTAAGATACCGGCTTCCTGTCATAAAAGACATTGGTGTTCTTGTTGTTTTTTTTCTTTCTCTTTTCAAAACTCAATCATGTTATGCAAGATTAAAAACAACAATTTTCCTCTACAAAAGATCAAATATCATGAAGGTATATTTGGAAACTTGAATAAAACCTTGTACACAATACTTGGATTGAACATTAAATAACGATTGATATGTCGTAAAATAAAAAAAAAACCAAAGTAAACACAATGGATAAATATTAAAAGATACAGGGTGGTTTACTTAAAAGTAGCCCGATCTTTCTCTTAACGACCAACTGACACCACAAGACCAAATGCAATTCTTTTTTCTAACAAGATGGCGCTACATGTCACACGTCTCACAGATCACTGCACGAGTTCACGACCTGTTCACGAAAGAGAGAACAATAAGCAAAGGGTCATGGCCACCACGTTCCCTGGACTCGTCATCATGTGATTTTTATCTTTGGGGGACATTAAAGCAAAAAGTTTATGCAAATGATCCTCATAATCTAGATAACTAAAGGAGAACATTACCAACGTTATGAGGAGAATCACCAGAGAAGATCTACAGGCAGTATCTGCAAACGTTGTTAAACGACCCAGAAATGCATAGATGTCAACTGGGAGCACTTCCACCATCTTTTATAATATTACACGTAATTTAAACAATAAAAGAATCTTCTTCCTCTCTACTACATTTTCTGAACTAATTTTAAGTGAGTCAGTCTGTATATATGATTTTATGGTATACGTACTCAACACGGAACAAAAATGTCATATTCCAAAAACCTCGTAAATTGATCAAATAGTTTTGGTACATATTTTGAATGCTTTTGGTGAGCTCATTTCGAACGCTTTGTAGTATGCCGCCCTGTAGAAAGAACTTAATGAACGTATTTTCCCAAACTACGGGATTCGGAATAATATAACCCGAAAAGGGTTGATATGCCGTAAAACAAGGTAACTAAATCAAGCTACTGTTTATCTTGTCCTCTTATTTCACTCGTTTTGGTGTATACGAGGAACACGTATATATATATATATATATATATATATATATATATATATATATATATATATATATGAACCCAGGCGTTTTTCTTCACACATTTTCCTCGAGAATACATGTTAACCTCTCGGTATTTTAACCGCAGTTCAAGGAAATAAACTTTGTTCATGGAAGATTCGCTTAGTTTAACGTACACACTGAGAGAAAGAGCAATTGTTAATGATGGTTGTTTTTTTTTGTTTTGTTTTGTGAATATTTTACGATGGGAGCATAGTCAGACTTTTATTAACGTATAGGCTCCAAAAATATTTGATAAAATTGTATCTAATAAAACATGAAGTGTCCTTGTGTCACCAGCTCAATGGAGCAAGCAAAGCTGAAATATCAATACTTCTCTTATTACAAAAAAAAAAATCATTGAAACTTTCCCAAAATCTTGGGCAGAATTTAAATAAATTAAACAGACATACATAGGACTACGTGATAAGATCCCGTCTACACCGCCCCAAAATTATCATATCTCTAGCATTATCCAAAAGAAACTTTGTCTGTGATTGTCTCTGTTTCTTTATTCAGTAAGGACTCGAAAACGGCGGGGCCGATTTTTATGAAAGTTCACACGAAGAGCTATTATGTGTTTGGCAGTGTTCTTAGGTCGGTTTTGTATCGGCATGTCTTCGATAAGTATCGATAATCGAAATAATCCGACGAAAGAAGGAACAGGCAGTCTCGACTAAAGTTAACATCTTATACAGCCTAACGTCACAAATGCACTTGAAAAGTATTATTGCCACATTAGCCGAAAAGCTCAATATATAAAATGAACAGTAGGCCCTTTAATATACGGGCATGTTCGAAGTGAATGTTTTTTTTTTTATGCATAATTGCACTATGCTACTTGACTTGAATTCAATCCATTATCAGCGCACAATTAGAAAGGCCCGGCATATAAAATCAACAGTAGCTTCTTTGATATGACAGGGGCGCGTTGGAAATGAATATTTACGTCCAGGGCACAATTGAAGTATGATACTTGATTTTGCATTTTAAAGCAATCATATATGAAAATAATTTTTTGACTTTTGCATTTTAAAAGCCATCATATATGAAAATAATTTTCTAGCATAAAGAATAGGTTCTCTACAGTGCAATGTAGACTACATCATGTAGAGGCATGTGCAGCTTCGTCTTGGTGCACCGTGATGGGTCCCCAACTAGAGCAAGCAATCTATTGATTTGATTGAAAAATTAACGAGTTCACCGATTTCGATGATAATAAAAATATGGGTGTGTGAAACATTTCGTTTATCATCATTCAATCCCGGGCAACTTCGAATACCCCTACAAGTCGCTAATAAATTTCACTTTTTATTTTGTTTTTTGTTTTTTGGCTACAAATTAACCATACATGTTACACATAAATTTCTGTTCATACCTTATTTTTTTACCAAGTTTCAGTCATAAATATCACATATTCTTTATTTTATCGCCTTACAATGAAATTTGCGGGGGGAGGCACTTTGATCATAAGTAGATTTAATTCTGAAGTGGTTTAATCTCCATACTGATTTCCATGTGTGATTTTTTTTCAAAAATAATAGATTTCTAATCATGACATTTCCACGATAAAAGTATGTTAGAATTTTGATTTTTTTTTTTGTGATGTGCATTGATAATTTCTATTTGAATTATTCGAACTTCTGTTGTCATATTCACTTGGATTCGCACCGTGTTCTGACGTATCTTCTCAAACACTGGAACATTCTGTCAAATTCGTGTATCAGCACGGAATTTCGAACAGAAACTTTAATCTCTAGGAATAGAAAGTTAACGTTCCATCAGTCATGAAGTAAAAGCCTTAAGTAATTCGCTTTGCGCAAGGACACCTGGTTTAGTTGATAAATCATTTGGTCAAATTAAGATGAAAGTTAGACACTAATATAAGTTAATGATTCAACGTATCTAGCCTGTGGCCAAGCTTTTTTTTATATCTAACCTGTGACGAAGCTTTTTTTTATTTAACCTGTGACGAAGCTTTTGTTATCTAGCGTGTGGCCAAGCTTGTTCATCTGGCGTGTGGCCAAGCTTGATTATCTAACTTGATACCCAGCTTTTTTATCTAGCGTGTGGCTCAGTCCTTTCTATTTAGCGTTTTGCCAAGCCTGTTCATCTAGCATATGACCAAGCCTGTTCATCTAGCGTGTGGCCAGGCCTGTTCATCTAGCGTGTAGCCAGGCCTGTTCATCTAGCGTGTGGCCAGGCCTGTTCATCTAGCGTGTGGCCAGGCCTGTTCATCTAGCGTGTGGCCAGGCCTATTCATCTAGCGTGTGGCCAAGCCTATTCATCTAGCGTGTGGCCAAGCCTGTTCATCTAGCGTGTGGCCAAGCCTGTTCATCTAGCGTGTGGCCAGGCCTATTCATCTAGCGTGTGGCCAAGCCTGTTCATCTAGCGTGTAGTTAAGCAATTATCTAGCGTGTGTCCAGGCCTGTTCATCTAGCGTGTGTCCAGGCCTGTTCATCTAGCGTGTGTCCAGGCCTGTTCATCTAGCGTGTGGCCAGGCTTATTCATCTAGCGTGTGGCCAGGCTTATTCATCTAGCGTGTGGCCAAGCCTGTTCATCTAGCGTGTAGTTAAGCAATTATCTAGCGTGTGGCCAGGCCTGTTCATCTAGCGTGTGGCCAGGCCTGTTCATCTAGCGTGTGGACAGGCCTGTTCATCTAGCGTGTGGCCAGGCCTATTCATCTAGCGTGTGGCCAAGCCTATTCATCTAGCGTGTGGCCAAGCCTGTTCATCTAGCGTGTGGCCAAGCCTGTTCATCTAGCGTGTGGCCAGGCCTATTCATCTAGCGTGTGGCCAAGCCTGTTCATCTAGCGTGTAGTTAAGCAATTATCTAGCGTGTGTCCAGGCCTGTTCATCTAGCGTGTGTCCAGGCCTGTTCATCTAGCGTGTGTCCAGGCCTGTTCATCTAGCGTGTGGCCAGGCTTATTCATCTAGCGTGTGGCCAGGCTTATTCATCTAGCGTGTGGCCAAGCCTGTTCATCTAGCGTGTTGTTAAGCAATTATCTAGCGTGTGGCCAGGCCTGTTCATCTAGCGTGTGGCCAGGCCTGTTCATCTAGCGTGTGGCCAGGCCTGTTCATCTAGCGTGTGGCCAGGCCTGTTCATCTAGCGTGTGGCCAAGCCTGTTCATCTAGTGTTTAGTTAAGCAAATATCTAGCGTGTAGCCAAGCCTGTTCATCTAGTGTGTGGCCAGGCCTGTTCATCTAGCGTGGGCCAGGCCTGTTCATCTAGCGTGGGCCAGGCCTGTTCATCTAGCGTGGGCTAGGCCTGTTCATCTAGCGTGTGGCCAAGCCTGTTCATCTAACGGGTGATCAAGTCCATCTATCTAGCGTTTGGTTGAGCCCGTTTATCTAGCGTGTGATAAAGTCCGTGTGGCCAAGCCTGTCAGTCTAGCGTATGGCGGAGCGTGTCTCTGTACCGTGTGGCTACGTCTGCTTATATACAGACTTATCGATCATCCGAATCAATTTATCTTTGTTTTCATGTGCGCCTATTTAATCAGTTCTATCGATATAAATCTGAGTCGCAAGTATCAGTATATCTGTATATTCTGTCACGCTCCAACATAATTAACCAACACATGTCCATCCCTATCCACCGACGCACCTTCCGACCCTCGTTGCAGTGTTTATTCCAAACTTTTTTTTACCTGTCAGTACTCGCCGACAAATCCGAAGACAACAGTGAAACAGAAGAGAAAAAAAAAAAAAAAAAAAAAAAACAGAAATATATGTATGTATGTGTGTGTGTATGTGTGTGAAAAAAAATGGAGTGAATCCGTTACAATAAACACGCCATTCTTTCTCCTATGCTAGAACTAAATCGTCAGACATACCGCATTTCTTTCTGAATGAGTGTTTTTTTTTCTTCTTCTTCTTCTTTCTCTCGGAGCGATTCTTGAAACCACCTCCATAACAACTTTGACTACCACTGCAACCGCGACCGGCTCAACCAGCGCGAAGAGGACACGTTCAATTAATTCCTGCTACTCTCGCTACTACAGCTACTACTACTACTACTACTACTACTACTATTGCTGCTAGATGCCCATGATTTTTGTTTTACGTTTTATTTGTTTTTTTTTTTAATATATTTTGTGTTTTTTTTTTTGTTTTTTGTCTCAACACCTGGTTCATAATTCATTGAACGGAGACAATTATGTTCCGTTACACGCTTAATGCGCCCCCTACCGTCAGGAGAAAATACCATTACTACAACGGATCGAACGGTTCTTTTGATAGATTGGAACTGGTAGTGAATACCCGAGTGAATTCCTCGGTTTTATCTAGTATCGATATGTTTATTTATCTATTTATATAAATTCTCCAACGAAAAAAAGTTCATGTGAAGCTCTCGCCGATATAAGACATAATTGTGTACCTTCAAAACAAGGAAAAGAACAAGAAAATGAATATTTTTTATTATTTACACACAAGAAAACGCAAACATATATTTACTATAAAATAATTGCCCTTTGAAAACGGATATTTTATCATCAAAATATATTTGATTTGATATAACCGACAAAAAAAAAATAATAAAAAAATAATATGACGAAATATTAAACAAACAAACAAACAAACAAAAAGATTCAGAAATTATGGGGATCTGTGATCGAATGGGAGTTACGCGATGCGAGTTGGAAATTTTAACGCAGATGGAAGGAAGGAAGAAAATATGGTTTTGTTAACATTTCAAAATTAAGACAACGATTCGTTAACGATGATCATTTTCATCCCGACGATGTCCAGGATGATTTTAAAGGAATCGACCTACTGTGATCAGATGGCTACAACGATCGTCAACAACATCAGGTAGCCCGATTATTTATGATTTTATTCCATAGGCAAAATATCTATGCTATGTATATATATATATATATATATATATATATATATATATATATATATATATATATGTGTGTGTGTGTGTGTTAAAGCACTCACATACACATAGGTATTAATGGGCGACTGTATTTGACACACATACACATATATATTGTATGTATATTTATTCATGCATACACACACACACACACACACACATATATATATATATATATATATATATATATATATATATATATATATATATATATATGCTTGTTTATTGATACTGATGCATGTATATTCAGTAAGGCACACGCGCATGTATAAATACTAATTATTCAAGATCAGACAGACATCTCTATAGAAATTAATGTACTAGAATCGAGAGCAAAAGAGACGTTTATAGGTTAAAATATGATTTAAGCTTAAACCTTGGATTATATTTCATTTTAAACACACACAAGCATATATATAATGGCACATACACTTTGATACACCCATACATATAAATACAATAATGCATAATTATTGATAAATACATACACTTATATATATATATATATATATATATATATATATATATATATATACTTTTTTTTTTAAATATAATTATCTACTGACACGTGTTTCGTCGTCTACGACTCAGCAGAGTGGCTGAATCTAGCGAGATTCGAAATCGGGAGAGCCTCTCTGATGAGTCGTAGATGATGAAACACGTGTCAGGTGATAATTATATTTAAAAATATTAATAATATACATACCGCTCCCCATGTGGGAGGTACCAAATTGGTTAAAGAAAAAATTATTCCCAACTCGCATTTAGATAAAAATGCACTTTCGTAAATAAATCAAGACGTCTCACAAAAAGAAAAACAAATTTATTTATATATATATATATATATATATATATATATATATATATATATATGTATGTATGTATGTATGTATGTATATATTATTAAGTGATATCGTTAGTTTTTACAAAATGTATGTATAAATTATAAATACAAAATAATAATGTTGAAAGACATAAACACACACACATACACGTGTGTGGGTGTGTGTGAATCTATGTATATAATGTTATTAATTTAAGTAGACAGTTAAATATCTATACTAATTAATACTGCAAACTGATATAAATATACACACATTTATGGAAAATTATGAACACTCAACACACACACACACATATATATATAGGTTTGTGAGTTATAAGCAAAAAAATCAATGCTTAGTTACAAATTACAGAGCATATAAATAGTTTTGAATTCAGGTTATACGTACATTATTTTATATTTCTTCGATAACTATGGTTTTACAGAAAACTTGAAAAGTCAGCCCTAGGGATTGATTATTCCAAATGTAACCGGCTCTTCAGTCTATATATTCACCAATTACCTCTTATATATATATATATATATATATATGTGTGTGTGTGTGTGTTTTTTTTTATTTTTTTATTACCGTTTTAATGTCTGACAAGGCTGTTGGATCGTAAACATGGCCCAACATCCGAAACATATGTAACCAAATAGATAAAACGGTAATAAAAAATAAAACACATATTTGTTCTGCAATAGTATTGAACCCTCTCTTCAGGTTTTTACTAATTACCAGTTTTACTTTATATGTAATAAAATCTAAGAAGATGCAGTATTTATCGGATATAAGTAATGGTTAACTTCGATTTAATATACATACCAGTATTCATATATGGATATTTTAATCCCAACCAAATAAAAAAGTTCAATACACGCAATAGCACAAATTCTAGCATTATTACAAATATAATATGTTGATTTTCTTCTGTCCTGTGATAAGAAGAATAGTAAGCATATCATTCTTTGAAACTCCGCGGAATAAGATCTTTGTAAGTTATTTTTTGAGTCGAGCAATAAATTAGATTGTAAATTACAATTTATAGTTTTAATTATATATATATACATATATATATATATATATATATATATATATATAATTTTATTATATATATATATATATATATATATATATATATTTGAGGTTATTGTTTTCCAGAGGTTAAGTTATGAAGTGTAACGAGATTTATACAAGAGTGTTCAATAACAAAGAAGAGCAGAATATACTGTTTATTCGTATTTACATAAACAATTATATGTTGCTACACATTACTAAGCATGTTTCGGTCGACTAGCTACTAGTAACTAGAGAACACTTTAAGTGACACAGCTTATACGAAAGTAAAGTTTCGTATAAGTTGAATCGCCGGAAGAAATCTCTAGTTACTAGTAGTTAGCCGAAAGGTACATGCTCATGAATGTGTAGCAACATATTACTATATATATATATATATATATATATATATATATATATATATATATATATATATATATATACTAGCATTTCAGCCCAACGTTGCCCGGGTGTTTGGATGTGTATATTGAGCAAAAAAAAAAAGTGGTAGTAGGAAGGCAGTCTCGAACCCGTACCGCAAAGGAGGAAAAAACTGATGTCTATGCTGTTACGACCAGCGCCAAACCGGAAGTGATTTTTTTTTAAATTAAGGTTAGACAATCGAAAGGAGAGGACGGCTTTCAAAAATATCGGCGAAGAAAAGTGCTCAGTTTAAAGTGAAGATATTAATGTTTTTAGCCAATTTTTCGATATTTGTCGTCTGAAAGGTCGCACTTCAGAAGGATACTGATCTTGAGAAAATCCGTCGCCTTTCTCGAAAGTGTTGGGCAAACATGCAAACATACATACATATATTGATAACTAAAAATTTCTGACCCAAACCGATAAAAAAACTTGCCCTATCTCTGAATACCCTTTATGTAAAATTAATATTTTTTAGACCAGAAATCTTCTGAGTAATTTGATAGATATCGCAATGGTCAACTTTTTGTTTAATTTGACCCCTATTATGACCCCTTAACATTTATTATTTTGGGGTCAAATCAAGTTATTAAGTTAGATCCATGTCGAAGGAACCTATATTTAAAGTTTCAAGTATTAGACCCAAAATTGTCGGAGAAGTTTGGTAGAGTTCTCAAAGGTCAGATCGTTGAACTTTGACCTCTTAACATCTAAATTTCTGTACCCTATATATCAAATTTCGAGTCTGTAGATTTAAATTGACAAAATTATTGCGTAGGGAAATGTACACACACAGACAGATACACAGACACACAGATACAAAGACACATTCACTTTTTATATATATATATACTAGCATTTCGGCGCGGTGTTGCCCGGGTGTTGGGAGGTGTATGCTGAGCAAACAAAAAACAAAAAAAACCGTCAATTTTTTTAAAACTTTGACCCCTATTATGGAACCTTAAAATTTATCGTGTTGGGCTCAAATCAAGTTATTAAGTTAGATCCATATCCAACAAACCCATATCTAAAATTTCAAGTGTTTAGACCCAAAATTGTCTGAGGAGTTTGGTAGGGTTCTCAAATTTCAAATCGTTGGATTTTGACCCGTTAACAAAATTTCTGGCTGAAAACCAATCACATCGATTTTCCCAAATTTCAATACCCTGTATATCAAATTTCGAATCTGTAGACTGAAAAATGACAGAGTTGTTGCGTAAGAAAATGTACACAGAAAGACAGACAGACTCATAGACACAAAGACACGTTCACTTATATATATATATATATATATATATATATATATATATATAGTCATCGCTTAATACGCTATATATATACACATATCCTATTTATATATATATATATATATATATATATCCTATTCACACACACATATATATATGTGTGTATGTATATATATATATATATATATATATATATATATATATATATATATAATCTTATTCAGTACGTTTCTGCATATATATATATATCGATCAAACTATACATACGTGTATGTGCTTGAGTGTATATATAAAATACATATAGGTTTGCGGGTTAATCACACGCAAAGATGAATAAGTAAACGATATGTAAAGGGTTATTTGTATATACATCCCTGGATGATTGCATTTAAACAGCCGGCTATTTTTGTAGTAGTGGATGTTTGTATAATTTGATTTAAAAAAAATGGCTTAAATATTTATACATGGGGAAACTTGTACAAATAAAGCCTATCAACAATACTTTTGTTTAGCTTTTTAGAGGAGGTAGTAGTTTGTCAACACTGCTGGGGAGCCATGTGTCAATATAGTGTTTTCTTTTTAAATCCCCGAAACAGTGTTTTATGGTAAACCACTGATAATTCCTTTAGGAGCATTAATACTATTGTTTGGTTATGTAAGTAAAACTATTCAGGGAGTCAGGAAATAAATTGACTTACTGACAAAATAATTTCTAACGAAGGACATTTTTTTATAGTTTTATATAGGGTTTAAAGAAACTTCCAAGACACATATAATGTATATATGCGTGCGTTTATTAATATATAATACTAGCAAGGGTGCCCGGCGTTGCTCAGGTGTTTGGAGGTGTATGCTGTGCAACAAAAAAAAAGCAAAGAAACAAAAAAATGGTTAATTTTTTAGAACTTTGACCCCTATTATGACCCCTTCAAATTTATAGTTCCGGGCTCAAATAACTTTATCAAGTTAGATCCAGGTTCAAGGAACCTATATCTAAAATTTCAAGTGTCTAGACCCAAAATTGTCGGAGGAGTTTGGTAGAGTTCTTAAAGGTCAAATCGTTGTAATTTGACCCCTTAACAGACAAATTTTTGGCTGACACCCGTCACATCGATTTTCCCAAATCTCAGTACCCGGTATTTCAAATTTCGAGTCTATAGACTAAAATTTGACAGAGTTATTGCGTAGGAAAATATACACAGACAGACAGACACGTTCATTTTTATAGATATATAGATAATAATCATCAATAAGCTAAAGAAAACTTTTGTTATATTTAATTGGACTTCATTATTGAGATGAGCATCATTTATTGATTTATTTTATTGCGGACTATTATCCTCATCTTTTTAGATGTTGTTTCGGCCAACTATTCCCCTGGCCTCCGTTAGGTGGTAACCGCGACGGGATACGAACTCTGAATCTCCTAACTGCATCTTCAGCAATTACTGCCATCCATAGTTGTCATCTCACCGCGTTTTGGCCAAGAAAGTCTCTGGCCGGCTTTGGGTAGGATTGAAACCGCTATCTTCAGACAATGCTCACCTGGAGACGTAGAGATTTAACGTCTCTGTCCACTGCGCCACGAAAGCCGGCCAGAGGTTTACTTGACCAAAAACGAAGTGAGACGACAGCAACTATTAATGGCAGTAATTACAGAGAATGCAGTTAGGAGATTCGGATTTCCTATCCTATCACGGATACACCTGACGAGGGCCAGAGGAATTGTTGGCCGAAACGTCGTGAAACAACAACCAAGAAAGATGAGGATAATAGTCCGCATTAAAATGAATTAATAACATGTTTGTGTTTCCTTCTCGAAAAAAAAAAGATATAAAATTAGTATATAATTTATTATTTTTAAGTCGATTCATACAAAACAAAGTACAATTAAAAGTCGCAACCAAAGCAGAATGTGAGGCAAAATTTCATGTTTTTGCTGCATATTATTAAATATATGTTACTTTGAGTATGGAACAAAATTTTCTCGAACACCTGTCAGCACGATATTAAATTTTACCATTATTATTTCTTCGTTATTTCTAATTAAGTATTTAGACCCAAAATTACCGGAGGAGTTTCTTTAGAATTCTCAAAGGTTAAATCGTTGAACTTTGATCCCTTAACAGTGAAATGTCTGACCGAAACCCGATCACATCGATTTTCCCAAATCTCAGTACCCTGTATATCGAATTTCAAGTCTGTAGACTAAAAATTGACAGAGTTAATGCGTAAGGAAATGTACACAGACACACACACACACGTTCACTTATATATATATATATATATATATATATATATATATATATATATATATATATATATATATATATATATGTGTGTGTGTGTGTGTGGTGTATCCTTTTATGTATTAGACATTTAATATAAAAATGCTATAGGTCTGTTTATCTGTTTCTATATTTTCAGACTCTCTCTCTCTCTCTCTCTCTCGAAACTAAAATTCGCAGAGCAGATCAAGGGGACTCAAGATTTGATGGGCCTTTTTTATGGGTCTTTAGCCATCTAAGTTAGTTTTTAAGCTGGACAAAAAGGAAAAAAAAATCGTTGTACATTTGTCTTTGTTCATTTATATTTTTTTAAATTTTTAATCAGTTTCTAGGCGTGTCACGTTCGTAGAGTCGTAACGTCACTAACTGTCAATGCTACCCGTTCGATTCTAGTTGATACAAAAAAAAATATTTCTTTTTCTTTTGAAATTACGACTCTTAAATAATATATACAAAATCTGGACGAATTGAAATATCATATTTAAGCGTATTTTGCGACTGAGCAAAGCCAGGCTTCCTCCCGCCACTAGTGTGCTTGTATATATAAAGAGAGAGAGAGAGAGAGAGAGAGAGAGAGAGAGAGAGAGAGAGAGAGAGAGAGTTCATTATGAACTCTTTTTCTGGGTCAACGGCCAACTAGCACCGTGTATATTTGTGTGTGTGTGTGTGTGTGTATGTGTATTGGGGTGGAGAGGGCTCTCGTAAGCCGTGGTGAAGGTAACCTTTCTAGGAGAAGCAAATCTCTGATTAAAAAAACCATAAAGCGGGATACCAGTACCCGCATTTAGCTGGTCTGCAGTTTAATTTGTTGCTGGCTATCTTGCTCTTGCTTGTTGCTGGATCTCAACATTTTGAACCGAGAGAGAGAGACTTAGCTGCCGTACAAAGCTAAGACTCTATAACATCATCTTTGTATAGATACTCCCTCAGGCATTTGGGCTCATTAACTTTAAGTGTCTGGGGGAGCGGCACTTGCCTGACAAGACGTTGCAATCATCATATATATATATATATGTATATATATATATATATATATATATGAAAATACAAGCGATAGTTGACGCTATGTTATTTGAGATGGAAAACCGAGAATTAATAAAATGGTAATCAAATTTCGTCCCTATTTGAGGGGATATCATCAGAATTCGTTGGAAAAATGTAGAAGAAAAACGATTACGGACCCCATGCGAGTGAAAAAGGAAAAAAAATCCTAAAGTCCTTCCCATTCTGGACCGAAACATTTATAGTTTCGGCTCAGTTATAGTTCACTTCTCAAATAATATATATATATATATATATATATATATATATATATATATATATATGTGTGTGTGTGTATACACTGTAATGTGTTGAACATAGTATCCCTAAAATTGTATTGACATTTACTTTATTATATTATTTTTTTCGTAAATTATTCTTAGATCATAAGACTTATCAGTTGACCCCCTCCGAACTCAGGATTCGAAATTGGAATCCCTTGCAAATCTATTGACTATCCAAGATCAAGCGAACCGAGGCGATATCTTTCTGTTTAACTGTGGAAAAAATTATATTACCATTCACATAGTGAAAATCCTAATACATATATATATATATATATATATATATATATATATATATATATATATATATATATATATATATATACACACATGCGTACACGAGAGTGATGGTACCATTTTTTAGTTTTTATTAGGGGAGAATGCTCACAGTTCTTGTGTGAGCCTATATCGATGTAACAATATATATTGTAAATTAGTAATCACGAGTTGTTGCCCTTGCTTTCATAAGTGTCAATGACTACCACGTGGTTTTGCCCTGCACATGTATGCTTCTGTTTGAGGTATGTTGAGAAGGGAAATTCTATTCCTATAAATAATCACAAGAATTTCCAGCGACAATCGGCGTTCTTTCCCTTTCTACCTCTTCTACACACACACACACACAAATATATATATATATATATGATGATTGCAACGTCGTCAGACGAGTGCCACTCCCTCAGACATTTAAAATCCATGAGCCCAAATGTCTGAGGGAGTATCTATACAAATATGATGTTAAAGAGTCTTAGCGTTGTACGACAGCTAAGTCTCTCTCTCGGTTCAAAATGTTGAGATCCAGCAACAAGCAAGAGCAAGATAGCCAGCAACAAATTAAACTGCAGACCAGTTTAATGCGGGTACTGGTCTTCCGCTTTATTGTTTTTTGAATCAGAGATTTGCTTCTCCTAGAAAGGTTACCTTCACCACGGCTTACGGGAGCCCTCTCTACCCCAATACACATATACACACACAAATATACACGGTGCTAGTTGGCTGTTGACCCAGAAAAATAGTTCATTCGCCCTTTGGAAGGTCTTGTTTTTAATCCTCCAGAGAGACTAGCCGCCCTCCTCACCAAACAAGTCTGGTGGGGGAACCAGTTTAGTCGCCAGTGACCCGACCATGAGGCAGGTAATACTGGGTTAACTCGTACCAGAAGCATATCACATGACCTGACATAAATATATGTATATAGACACGCACGCTCACACACACACATACATATATATATATATATATATATATATATATATATATATATATATATATATATGTATATATATTATTGCATTTTCATTTCAAACAAGGCACAGTTCCACTTTGATGTAAGGGACTAATATCTGGGACAGGATTTGCAGGAGTGCTATATAGGTAGCTGAGTTACAAAATGTCTTTTTACATTTGAACTTCTGCATATCAGTACAGTCAGGGAAGCAGAACCCAGAAAAGAATTCTAAAGTCTAGCAGTCCTAGCGAATACACTATTAAAGTAGAAAGCTTTTTTACATCTAGAGATTTTCTACTGTGTAATGTTTTGCTGCTTGTTGGGTTTGTCAGGGGTTTTTACGACGAGTGAGTACAACAGCTTGTATTTCGTCAGAGCACCTATCATTAAAATACCTGTAAAACAAGCCGTGATATATACACTGTTTATTGCGTATGCATAAAACACTAGTGCCTGTAGGTGTAAAAGAATAAGTGTATGCAATTTTATATTATGGCTATTTTCACTAGGTGTACTGCTCTCTCTCTCTCTCTCTCTCTCTCTCGTGCAATTTTTGTAACAACTCTTATTTTGTAATAAATTCTGGACTATTTTTTTCTTGTGGCATAATTGCAGTTTGCAATAGCCTCCGGTCCATTCGGGCTGTATAAAAAAAATGGAGATTTTGCTTTTGAAACGCCTCTCGTATATTTATTTGTAAACAAGACGACGTTTTCCTTGGTGATTCTAAATATAAAATGGGTGAACGAAAAGAATAAGAAGTGTCTTATGCCATTTTTACCGATACGGTTACAATACTACTACTACTACTACTACTACTACTACTAATAATAATAATAATAATAATAATAATAATAATAATAATAATAATAATAATAAAGCTCGGTTAAACGCGTATTTAATAACATTAATAAAATAAAATTAATAATTATTTTTTTTAATGTAGTTGCACTTCGCTCTACGTCGGAAGTATATTGGAAAGATTATAAACCTGGGTCAAGCAACAGATCCCAACAAGAGCTTAACTTGCAAATTATATTTCATCTAATGTTCTGAATGGTATGTCTGGTTTTTCCATCGCGTAGCACCTTATAAATAACCGTTCATTTGCTCTTAATGCCACTCTTGATTTATTCTACATTCTGGGTAAGTCGAATTGCCATTTAAAGATTCTTGTAAACATATACATTAAGTCTTTGAGACATTTTCATTGTAAATAAAAAGAACATCTTGATATGGTTTCTATTTGATTCCCCACTTTTCCCCACCTCTCTATAATCTCCATTTCATGTCATTTTTAAATCATTGTGACTAACATCGATTTAGCTCAGTTTAGCGAGATTCGAAACTGATTAGCTACGCCTTTTATTCTTTTAATTGTTTTCCTTTATCAGGTTTACGAATAAATTTGGTCTGTATATAGCTAGCATTATATAGTTTACCTCTACAAAAGATATACATTCATTACAATAGAAAAATGCGAGCATGAAAAGTAATATAATTAAGATTAAACATGGAAAAGTAACGGACTAGTCTTTGAAACTGGAAAAGTAAAAGGCAAGGTATTCTAAAAGAAAATAGAAAAATTTATAACAGCATTTAGAATTGATTATATGATGTGTTAAATTGAATTTATAAAAAAAATTCTTAAGGCTTCAATATTTTAAGTTATTAATTTATTATATACTTGACTAGAATATCTTGTCCTTTTTTTTCCAGTTTAACAACTAGTCCTTTACTTTTCCATGTTTAAGCTTAACCATATTACTTTTCATGCTTGCATTTTTCTATTATAATCCATGATTTTTCCAGGCTTCCAATTCACTTGTTCTTTGTTTAATTTCAGTTTTATTTTTTGCCCCCATAAATACATGTGTAATAAGAATGTACAGCACTTGTTTCTTTCTATAAAATCACGCAATTATCTCCCTTTCATGATTTCATTAGTGAATTAGTAGCAACAGTAGCTTCTTTTTTTAGAAACTTCTATACCAATCTCCTATCTGAATATTTAGTTTACAGAGGGCTGTTTGATATATATATAAGGTCTTTGGACATGTAGCATCCGGTCGATTTGGTTTTTAGCAGGTAAAATAGACAATGAAAATGTCACAATTGAAAAAATACCATTAACCTTAGGCCTGGTGTAAGTCGACTATACCCTTTTTTACGTATAAAATACTTTAAATATATTAGCTAACCAACGTTAGTTTTTGCGGTTTTGTACACGTATGTATTTAGGGCATACCCTCAAGGATAAAGCTTTAGAGCTAAATGTTTCGGTTAGATTTTCGTAAATGGCACACAACCCATTTTTCTTTTTAAATCACTGCTATATAATAATCGATAGAAAATTGGCTATCTAATAATAAATTCGTAATTTGTATGAATTAAAAATGTACTTAAGCGGATTTTACGACCGGGCAACAACGGCTGGCCTGCTAGTTTATATATATATATATATATATATATACTAGCATGGGTTCCCGGCATTGCCCGGGTATTTAGAGGTGTATGTTGAGCAAAAAAGAAAAGCGGTCAATTTTTTTTAAAACGTTGACCCCTATTATGACCCCTTACAATTTATTGCTTTGGGCTCAAATTGAGTTATTTAGTTAGATCCATGTCCAACGAACTTAGATCTTAAATTTCAAGTGTGTAGACCCAAAATTGTCGGAGGAGTTTGGTAGAGTTCTCAAAGGTTTAATCGTTGAACTTTGACCCCTTAATCGCCAAATTTCTGGGAAAAAAAAACGATCACATGGATTTTCCCAAATCTCATTATCATGCATATCAAATTTCGAGTCTGTAGACTAAAAATTATCAGAGTTATTGCGTAAGGAAATATACACACGCACACTTTCATATATATGTGTGTGTGTGTGTGTGTGCGTATAATGACGTATAAGAATTATGATAGCTCTTTTACCGTTGTATTGTATTTTCATTGTGGGCCTAAAATTGAAGGTTATTTTCTTGGTAACAGCTGAGAGTGAATACCCACACAATACTTAATCTCAAATCTCTAAAACCTAATGTACGGCCTTCCTTTTGTCTACATCCCGACTGCCTGTAGTTAGGCAGTTTTGAGAATAAATAAAGCGATGAGTTAAAGAAGTAAGCGATGAGAAGGTGAGGGGGTGAGTGGTTTGAGACTGTATCCTTCAA